>NW_023046293.1:0-60838 GCF_011762505.2 Arvicanthis niloticus
CTTCTCTGTGTATGTGGGAATCCTTGGGGAACTTGGTAAAGTCAGCTTGACTCAGTGGTCTGGTATTGAGGCTGCTGTTGTGTGTTGGACAACCAGAGTTCTGACTGAGTTCTAGAAAGCCTCACTGGTCAGCACAAAAGACTGTTTGAGGAATGTCTCCTTTTGACCCTCTCCTGGTATTAGGTGGCCCCAACAATCTGTACACTGTATCCAGATAAGAAACAGAAGACTCCATTTCAAATGTCTTTCCAAAGAGGCAGATGACCACCTGTTAAAGAATGTGCATCCAGTTACAGTGGCCACTGGCTGCTTAGGAAGTGTCAGGGGAGTAAAGGATATCCTGAAGCCTTTCTGGAATTTGGCAGCAGGTGGGGTAGATGTCTATGAAGAAATGGATGCATTTTTAAAATGAGGAAAAAAAAAAAAAAGTCAGGTAGTTAGATGGCTCACAGGAAAAGGGGCTTGCGACAAAGTGTGAGGACCTGAGTTCAATCCCCCAAACCCACATGGTAGAATGAATAACATCTGCAAGTTGTCCTCTTACCTCTACATGTGCTGTGGCATGTGCACCTGTGCATGCGCGCGTGCGCGCGCGCACACACACACACACACACACACATTTTTTAATGAAAAAAGTAGAATATAGTCAAGACTCAATTAGCCAGGATTCCCGTGTCCTTATACTTTTGTGTGTCTTTGTATTGTGGTGTGTGTGTGAGCACATGTAATCACAGATACATATGGACTTCTGGGTTTGCTCATGATTGTGGAGTGGACCACCTCTGCTGTTCCTCAGGGTCTCTCCTTAGCCTGAGACTTGCCACATAGACTAGGGTGCCTTAGCCAGCAAGCCCCAGGGATCTATCTGCCCCTGCTGCAGTACACCCCACCCTGGGATTCGTTTATGTGGCCCCTGGGGACTAGGCTCATGTCCTTATTCTCTGTTCTGACTAAGCCATCACTCCAGCCCGTCCGCGGTCCTTACCCATGGTACTTACATGAAATGGAGCACACTAAAGTTTGGAGTGTCACGGGGTCTTGACTGTAGGGCTGTAATGCAGGCCAATTAGAGGGACTTAAACCAAAAGCTTGAAAAAGTTTAGGGAGGGAAGAATAACAAGATGTGAAGACAACACCTCCTGAGGGTGTCAGGATCTTACTATTTTTAGTGCTGAGCACTTCACAATAATTAGCTCATCTAATCCCCACAGTAACCCTCCAAGGAGACATTTCCACTGTACAAATAAAAGCACGGCTCAGAAAGACGCCAGGTCTTATGCAAGGTCACACAAGCCCCTGCGCCCCAGGACAATGCCTAGAGACAGTCAACTGATGGCATTCCCCACACCATTCTGCAAATCAGAATGTTGTCCCTGGGAGATCTGACGGCTTCACCCGGCACATGCACTAAAGACAAGTTACTTATTAGCTGACAGGTGCATCTTAAGAGCCAAGTAAATGAATGAGGTGTTTATTTCCAAATAGCTCAAAAGCAGTGATTTATGAAGACGTCATGATTTTTTTCTTATCAATTTAATATTTTTCTTTAAATTGACTAGTTCCATTCTCGCTCCTTCCTAAGCTTTAATATTCATGGAAGTTATGGATTTTAGTGTTTTATTTCCCAATGGATATTAAGCATGCATAACTACTAAGCCGATCCATCTGATTCCACAGTGTCTCTTGTTTAAGTTGTTTGGGAAAGTTTTTTTAAATTTATTTATAAGCAGAGAAAATAAAATACTCTTCCAGAACTAATCCCAACATAGTTTGACTGTGAAATGTCCACTGCGGGCCTGTGTTTCAAATGCTCTCTGCTAGCTGGTGGTACGATCCCAGGAGGTCTGCAGGGCCTACAGGAGTAGGCCTGATGGGAGAAGTGGGTGAATGGAAAGAACATGGAAAGAAAAGGACATGACAGCTCTAGATATGGTGGAGGATAAAGTTTATTGTAAGATGTGTGGGAGAGCAAAGCCAGAGGCAAACACATCTGGAGAGTCCAGAGTGGACACGCCCAGGCTGAGCTGGGCCATGTTGGGAGAGGAGGAGGGGAAGGGAGAGGAAAGAGAGGGGACCAGGATCTGGGAGGCCAAGGTACAAAAGGGTGGGTGACCAAATGTCTGGATTATCTGGGGGAAGGGCAGCCCAGCCCCTGGGCCAGAAAGCTCAGGGTAGAAGGGGCAAGCCAGGTAAGAACTGAAGGATGCTGGGAGAACCTGGAGGCTGGGTCCACTTTGATATGTTAAATAGGCACCTCAGCCATTTGTCCCCGGTTTGAACTAACAGTAGGCAGGCCCCAGTTCCTGCCTTGCTCTCTGCATCTTTTCTGCTGTGGTGTTAACAGCTCCTACCACACATTGCCACAGCCTGGAACTGAGCTGGTCTGCCATGTTCTCCTATCATGACAGACAAACCCTCTGAATCTGTGAGCCTGACTTTCCTTGGGTTACTTGTCGGTGTTGTGGTCATCGCAGTGCAAAGTAACAAATGCAGCTTGTCTTAAAGGACACCATCCTTGTCCCCCGTGTTTACTTTTTCACTAGGCCTCCATGGCCAAGCAGTGAGGTGCCTTCCCAGGTCCCAGAATCGAGACTTCTGACCTCTCATAGTAGAAACTTTGCAAAACAACTATACCTGTGAGGGCTAAGAGCCTGCTCACTTCCCTTCTCTACCTCCCGCCATCCTTACTCAGGATTCTCACCTCATCCACAGTCTCCCTGAGCTCCTGCTTCTCTTGCAAACTAAGTAGAGTCACATTCCACACCAGTATATGTATCTCCTTTCTCTGCTACACCATCTGCTTTCCCGATGAACCATTTTTTTTTTCAGTAGTCTGTATAATTTCCTTAGCTTGTGAAGGTTTTGTGAGTTATCACAACAGTCTCTCAGGCAAGAAGTGTGCACACAAGCATCCTTCTCTCAGGTAAGAAGTGCACACATGAACATTGTTCTCTCAGGTAAGATGCATGCACATTAACATTGTCCTTCTGGAGGCCATAACAAACCATGACTCTGGAAGTCTGTGTTGAAGCCTGAGGTGAGACCACCTCCGAGCTCCTCAGAGTAGCAGAAGAGGCACGTGGCCTCCTTCTTCCATTGTGCTCAGTCTGATCTTTCTCCTCCAGTCCCCTGAGACCCTCAGATAACATGGCTGAGCAAGGAATTTCAGCCCACTGGATTGGTGGATGACCAGTTTGGACCACTCTTTCTGCCACAAAGATTCCTGTTTTATGCAGGTCTCTCTCTAGTCACCACACCCAGAGATATCATGTTATCAAGTAAAAATACATCATTTCATTAATTGTTCCGCAACAGGCTTGATAAGTAATGGGAAGTTCTAAAATGTTTTCCCAACACTACACTCCCTTCAATATGTAAAAAGTATGTGTAAACACTAATTAAGTGTCACTGAACAATAAAAACACAATAAAGCCTCCTTGTGTGGCCTCAGTAGGAGAGGATGCGCCTAATCCTGCAGTGACTTGATGTGCAGGGGTGGAGGGTAGGGAGTTGGTGACATGATGCAGGGGGGCTCCCCCTTCTCAGAAGAGAAGGAGAGGGGAGAATGGGGGAAGGATCTGTGTGAGGGGGCACTGGGAGGAGAGGAGTGTTGTTATCGAGGTGTAAAGTGAATAAATAAACAATTTTTTAAAAACATACTATAAAATGTCCCTAGTTTTGTTAGGATTAGAACATAATCTCTTCACTCCTGGGGATTTTGTAGACCCTGATATCATGCTTAAAGATTAGAAGCAACGAATTCTTTTTTTTTCCTACATGTGAAAGACAGAAACTCTGGCCTTCTAGAATAGACTCTGAGGATCAAAATTTACTCTATGATAAAAAAAAAAAAAAAAAAAACAAACAACTTAATAAAACAGTGTTGGAGAAGATGTAAAATGTCTGGCACAATTGAGAAAACCATGGTGCAGAGCTGTGTCCTGATCTTGCTTCTGTGTCTGAGAGGCCATACAGCTGCCTCCACACCTCATGGAGGAACTGTTGGCATGCACTCTGTCTTCTCCCCAAGGCCTCACCATTCCACATGGACAAGGGACAAGAGAGGGCTGACCAAAGGGAGCTGGAATCAGTTCAGAACATTTGACTCTTTTTTGGCATTGGAGAAAGGACCAACCTTTTTAATATTAAGAATAGCAGGGCTCTCCCATTCCTGGGACATGATGCATTGAGCAGCTGTGTGTCCAGGGAGCCTCTTTGTTACCAAGAGACGCTCCAGGCGCTTGGCCTACCACCTTCTCCTCCAGAACTCTGACTGCTCCGCCAGCTTCCATTCCTAGCTAGAAATGAGTGTGCAGAAAATAACATCGCTTACTCAAGAAATTCTCAATAAACTAAGTGTGAAAGAGCCCACTTTTCACAATGTGGGATTGGTTGTCTCCACTCAAGGATCAATTGGGAGAAATATCAAGAAAACACGGATTTTTAATTCTTGAATTTTTTTCTACACTAAACTAATAGAAGTGTGGCTTAAGTGTGAGTCACACTTGAAGCACATGGGGATTTACAAGGCCATGGTCACATTCTTCTTGAAGATCACTGAGGGAAGTCCGTGCGTGCGTGCGTGCGTGCGTGCGTGTGTGTGTGTGTGTGTGTGTGTGTGTGTTGTTCTTTTCCCTAAAGAGACACTCCTTACAATTTGAAGCTTCAAAAGATACAGGTTTCCAACATATTAGATTAATGAGAAATAATCCAGGCAAATTTCTTTTTAAAATATTTATTTAGTGTGTGGTGTGTATGTGTGTGTGTGTCTATGTGATGTATATGGTATATGCGTATGTGTGGTATGTGTGTGTGGTGTATAGAGTGTATGTGTATGATATACATGGTATGTGTGTATTCTGTGGTGTGTCCAAGTATATGCTGCATAAAATGTATGTGTGTGCCTGTGCTATGTGTGTATGTGTGTGTGTGCCCATCATTGTGTGTGTAGTGTGGTGTGTATGTGTGATGTATCTGGTATAGTATGTGTTCTGTGGTGTGTGTGTGTGTATGTGTGTGTGTTGATATATCTGGTGGTGGTGGTGGTGGTGGTGTGTGTGTGTGTGTGTGTGTGTATGTGTGTGTGTGTATGTGTGTGTGTGTATGTGTGTGTGTGTATGTGTGTGTGTGTGTTGATATATCTGGTGGTGGTGGTGGCGTGTGTGTGTGTGTGACTATATGTGAGTGTGGGCACATGTGGAGCCACAGCCCTTGTGTGGAGCCAGAAGACAACTTTCAGGAATCTTTCTCTCCTTTGCCATGAACTTTGAAGGTGTCAAATTTGTGTGGTCAGTGCTTTTATCAGCTAAGCCATCTTGCTGCCCTTCACCCAAATTATTTTTTTCTTTTCTTTTATGGTGTGTGTGTGTGTGCACGCGCACTCACACATGCATGTACTTATGCATATGTGTCATGGCACACATGTGGGGGATCAGAGGATTCTTTGAGGAGTTGGTTTTCCCCTTCTACCATGTGGGTTTGGCTAGTAAGTCATCAGGCTCAATGCAAAACAACCTTACCTACTGAGCCATCTCACCAGCCTTCAACCTGAACCATTAGAAGAACCAAAAGGAGGCCCAGCTCTTTCCCAAAGCAGTTTATAGCCTGAAGTACCGTGTGACCATTGTTTTCTATCAACAGGGAACTGCTGGGCAACAGGTCTCTCCAGACATCCCTGAAAAGTGAACAGCCTTTCCTTGTCTTTCTTCTTACGTGATGGCGCTGGTGTCTTTCAGAGCCTGGGTTCTATGCACCACAGTGGATACTGAAATAAGACGAATAAACAAGACACCCACTATTCATCTCCTCAGGAAGTCCCTCAGACCTAGGGACCAAGTGCCACCCTTGTCTGTCCCTGCATGAACAATGCTGTTAAGCAATGTAGGGGATGGTGGGACAAAGTGGGGCTGGGGGTGTGTGTGGGAGATGTGACTCAGGCAGCTTTGTCTCTCAGAGAGGGCTACCGTCCCCTGTTTCCACAGAGATAGCACAGTTTGCTTTTCCACCAGTATTGCCTGCAATGAACAAAGCATGAAGCTTCGTTCGAGGCCAATGTCTGGATCTGAACAAAGGAGACAGTTGCTACAGGAGAGACACTAAAATATTGATCTATTTCCCCCGTGGTCTCTCAACTCAAGCCCACCATCCTTGTGTGTTACCTAGGGTCACTAGAAGCAAGACATGAGGGGTATTTCTGTGATCCCAGTTTAGTTACTAGGCTAGTCCTCAGCAAAAGTAGGTATGGAGATAGCTCTCCCTGGCTGGGTCTCAGGGATCATCTATACCTTGCCTCAGAGTTGTGTTTCTCAAAGGATGAGTCACCTGGAAACATTTGAAGGCAGAGGGGGCATCTCTATGAGTTCAAGGCTAGTCTGGTCTATACAGTGAGTTCTAGGTCAGCTAGGACAACATAGTGAGATTCTATCTTTAAAATTTTTTTTTCTAAGAAATAGAAGTAAAGACTCCAGAGTAATGTCCCAACAGGAAAAGGTCCTTTCTGCCAAACTTGATGACTTGAGTTTGATCTCTGGGACACACATGATAGAAGGAGTGGCCAATTTCCTCAAATTGTTCTGAAACACACAATGTAGAACACACTGCTCACTCCTATCCCCCACCTCCATCCAAATAAACAAAATGTAATAAAAATTTAAAAATAGCCAAGCAGTGATGGCACATGCCTTTTATCCCAGCACTTGGAAGGCAGAGGCAGGTAGACCTTTGTTTTCAAGGCCAGTCTGGTCTACAGAGGGAGTTACAGGATAGCCAAAGCTACAAAGAGAAACTGTCTTCAAAAATAAAAATGGAGTTAAAAATAAAGATTTCTGAACATATTGAAATATGTCCCTTCAGAATCTCTAGGAGCAAGGCCTGGACCCTACAAGCTTATGGTTAAAACTGGCCATTGTTCAGCACACTGGGGACAATCCACTAAGGCAAACAGTCTGAAGAAACTAATTTGAGCCCAAGGAATTTATCAACAGCATGCAGGCTTATGGGGAAAAGCTTTGATGGAATCCAGTGCCAACCATTTAGAAAGAGCCATGGGTGACATCTTTCACTAACTGGAGTTAGTTACACCCCAGGAAGAATTCAATAACCAACGCTTTCCATTGTAACTTCCTAAGGGGAAGCATCAATTACATTTCAGTATGCACTAATACTCTTAGCATCATTTTCTTTCAACAAGAAAATGAACTTAATATTTAAGGGAACCAGTAAAAAAAAAAAAAAAATTTAGAACATAAGTATTTGAAACTTTTTTTGCCCTGGGGAGACAAAGAGTGAACAAAAATCAGGTGAAAGTACAATGGCGAATTATAGCTGTTTGGGGAAGCAAGGAAATTGCGTGGTGGTGATGGGCTGCGTGCTGGCCGAAGGGCCCTTTGATGAGAAGGTCTCAGAAGGCCATTGTGACCTAGTGACATTTCAGCTTAGTCTTGACCCCACAACATAAAGAAGCGAGGGGCCTTATGAACAAAACCGAGATTTCTCTAAAAGGCAGACATTTTAAGACTCAGCATCAGCACCAGTAAAGAATGGCGAGCCACCAGCATTGTGCACATTGTGAGATTTCCACTCTCTCCACCTCCAGGCAGCTCTCCTCCTAT
Source organism: Arvicanthis niloticus (assembly GCF_011762505.2). NCBI lineage: Eukaryota > Metazoa > Chordata > Mammalia > Rodentia > Muridae > Arvicanthis > Arvicanthis niloticus. The sequence goes on from NW_023046293.1 coordinate 7,611, forward strand.
TAAATCTCCATCTCATGTTTGCACAAAAAATGCACATGTATGCACACACATACACACACTGGTGACATCCTTTCTTTATGTTGTATGTGGCATGGCATGTATATTCTCTGTGTTATTAATGAATCAATAACATGAAAGCCCTCTGCATCATAAATTGACGAGTCCCAAGATGTATTTCGTTGTATTTTTTCAATCCTTCTGGTTCTGTTTCTTTGGAAAATGATTCATTATCTCACATGCTTTTTCCTGTCAGAGGGAAGGTTGGGGAGAAGCAGGAGAAGGCTGAGGCTCTGGAAAGAGAAGAGGATCCATGAACTTCTCACCGCCTCAGATGAGGAGGCCACATGCAAGGTGCTGGGAGCTCTGTGGCTGGCAGGGTGCTGGAGTCCTCAGGTGGAAAGTGATTGTTTAGTTTCCAGGAGAGCCATGGTGTGCTCTGCACATGCTCTGTCTACACTTCAACACCCTTTCTCAGCATCTTCCATCAGAAGAACTTAGAGGAGCAATGGGCAACAGGGCAGTAGACCGCTACACTGGACTTGGCTGTTGGAAACCCAAAGTGCTCACTCTCTCTGCTGTATCCCTTTTGGACTCCACACCCACACTCCTTCCTAAGATTGATTTTTCCCTCTACAGAACTGGAACTTTCTTACTGAAGACACATGGATACATACACACATAAACACAAGTGGACAGACACACTGACACAGAGACACATATACAGAAATATACACATACACACTAATACCCCCCGCAGAGACATGCACACAGACATACAGATACACACACACACACACACACACACAGAGAAAAATCAACAGAGAGAGAGAGAGAGAGAGAGAGAGAGAGAGAGAGAGAGAGAAGAGACTCACACATACATAGATGCATCAACAGAGAGAGAGAGAGAAAGACAGGCAGACAGACAAACAGATACATACATTCATACACACTTTAAAAATGGTGATGTCTGGCCAAATCTACTCCATACTATCTTACAGTGAAGGAAAAGGGCTTGCTTGCTTGCTTGGTTTTGGGGTTTGTGACCACTTAAGAACCCAAGTATAATAGCTATAACCGAGTTTGATAGGGTTTAGGGTTACCCCTAAACTGCTGCAGTTTCCCCAGACAGCTTTAATTGCAGCAGGAAGACTCTCTTGAACTTGGGTTTACGTAGTTCTTGAGGTCAGTAGGAGCATGCTCTAAGAGGATCAGGACCACAGTCTTACACCTCTTTTTTCCTTTCCAGCCATGAGATAAGTGGTTTTGCTATGTGGGGGCTTCTGCCATGATACGCTGTCTCACCATAGTCCCTAAAACAACAGAGACAATAAATAGATCATGCACTGAACGCTCCAAGCTCCGAGATGGCCACAGCAAATGTTTTCTTTTCGAGGGGTGGCCGATGCTCTGTCACTTGTCAGCAGTGTTGGTAAGTGGATGTACTGTCTCCAAATGACTTGACCAAGAGAGGATCTGGCTTCATAGTGTACTTTTATATAGCATACTGTATCGTTTGCCTGCACATCTATGCTGGATGAGATGTTTATTCCTGTTTGTAGCCAGCTGATTATTACTTAGCCACTCATACACATTCACATAGAAGAGATGTTTCATTCTAGAATTCTCTTTTTAAAAGTACAATTTTGGAGAATTTTCCATCTATGGAAATATTTCCCATTTCATCATTTATAATAATTTAAAATTGGGAAGAGGAGTTCCAGGTACGATGGTTGAGCAGAAGCTTCCACACCATGACCTGATGAAATAGAAGAATCAGAACAAGAAGCTAGATTCTTCTCTTGGAGAGGACGAGCTGGAGACAAACAATGAACTCAACTGAGAGCTTCTCTGGAGAGAAGGCTCCAGCTGGTGCTCAGTCATGCCACACTGCTCCTGCTGCCCAGGGCCAGCAGCTATGCTAGGGTCACAAGAAGAACCAGAGAGGCACCAGCCAGGGTGCAGATGTAACCAGAGGTGGGCCCACCACGGATAGACAGATGGCAGGGCAGTGGAAGCTGTGGAGACAGAGACAACATGCGGCAGGAGGATGCGAAGCTGAGACTTTCCACGAGTGCCCGCGACAGTACAGCCTAAGAAGGAGCCGCCCTTGCCACGGCCTTGGTGAGTGACAGTACAGAAACACAGGAAGTGCTCTCAAAATTTCCCAGATGCCCATGAGAACAACCCGTGTGTGGGTCGAAAGCCCTCAGAAACAAGTGCGTGGTTCTTCCATCCCCCATCCTGGCCTCAGTCACAGAAAACCCCACAGCAAAGGATGACCCCCAAACCAGAGAATAAGGGTTGGCACCCGGCTTTCCAGACTAAGGGATTTTAAAAGAGAGTAGGATCTGAAACAGTAGCCCCTCTTGGCAGGAAAGTCTCCCCAACTGTAGACTGCTGCAGCAGACAATCAAGGGGGATGGAGAAGCCACATTCAACCCAAATCGGAAGAACCTGACTCAGATAACAATATTCCACATTGTTTATTTTATTTACACTTTGGGCATCTGTTTCTTAGCTGTTTTGTTTTAGCCTGTGTCTGGTCTGAGTAGGTGTTCTTGCCTATCTGGTTTGGGCACCCACTCTACATATTTTCTCCAATAGTTCTTATTTACTCTCACCCATGTGTCCTGTCTAGTTTTACTCCCCCCCCGCCACCCCTTGTTCTCATGCTCTCCCATTTCACTACCCAATGGCTAGTTTCCTTAACTTTAAGAAACTACAAACTGTATTTTTTTCTATCCATTGCCCTAGTATTGCTATTTAAGAACCTGGCCAGAGAGACAAATCAAGTGCACAAATACCTTCTACTCCAGCTTACACCAGGACTGCTGTCAGATCATTATATGTGGACTGCAGTTGGCTTCCGCCATAAATAGTAGTAAGGACTATAAATCCCAATGAGGACAACACACTAGGAAGGCTCATGTAAAATACAATAAACAAAAAGAATGGGAAAGAGGAAAACAAAAAGATTCATAAAAACAGATGCACAAAACACAACAAAGAAATACACACACACACAGTCACTATCACTATGACATGCCACACGCTCACAACTCTTCAAGAGCAGAAATCAGAGACAGCAAGATAGCTGGAAAGCCAGAAAAACATGTAAGAGTTCCAGTTCTAAAAAGACACAGTGACTATAGAGGCAACTCAAATAGGTGGGGTGAGTGAAGTAAGAAAATTTACTCCTGACCTAGACAAGGACAGCAGCACATGAACTGATCCTTGAGAAGAGAAATATAGGTAGAAAACTTTCAGCAAGGAAACTGAATCTCTGATAAATAACCAACTAGAAATGAATGAAGAGTCGATGAAATGAGACGCCCAGCAGAACACATCAGCGATTGTATTTGCCAAGTAGAAGGGAGAACATGAGGGACAGAGGCAAAGGCTGAGACAATACTACACTAAAAACAGTGATAAAAACGGCGGTGTGTGTGTGTGGGGGGGCATAGTGGCTCATTCCTATAATTACTGTACTCAGAAGGCTGAGGCAGGAAAATTGCTGTGTGTTTGAGGTCAACATGGGCTACTTAGTGAATTCAATGCTAGCCTGAGACACAGAGCGAGAGCCATTCTCATAGAACACCGAAAATAAATAAATAAGAATAAGCAAACAAATATAAATATGACAAAACATGTAAGAACAAGGATATGATCAAAAGGCTAAATCCAGAATACTACAGGCTAAGAGTAAGGGATGAGAAAAGACTAAAGGAATGGAGGCTCTGTTCCATGAAACTGTAGCATAGATGTCCTCCCAGATCAAAGAGAAAAAAGTGAACAAGCAAAAATAATAGGTGTTCTTATCACTAAAAAGACTCCGCTGTAAAATAACATCCCCGTGACATAGTCAGCTTGCAAAAATATAAAGTAAAAACACAATAATTAAAGCATAAGTGGAAAACCTCAACTAAGGCAGTTCCCCAACCAGAAAAATAGAGAATGATACATTTTAAGCCCAAAAAGAAGCCAATCCAAAGTGCTATACCCAACAGTTAGATTTTTAACATTAATGCAAAATAGAAACATTTCAAGACAAACACAAGATCAAGCACTTCATGACAGCCACACCATCACTACTCAAAATTCATAAAGGAATTCTATACACAGAGAAAGAAGAGAGAGAGTCTCATTCACAAAAAACACAGGAAAGAACATTTCCTTGAAAGGATTAGATGAACAAAGAAGTGCTTAGTAGAAATTCATTGCATCCAACACTGTAATCCACCAAATAGTAATAAGGAATGAAGACAACAAACATTAATGATCCAGCTAACCAGAAAAATTAATAACCAACAAAGCCCCAGGAAATAGCAACAGTATGTCAACAGTAACCTTAAGTGCAAATAACCTCTGCTTGCCATTCTAAAGAAGCAGATTACATGGGTAGGTTAAGAAATAAGATTCATCCATTTGTTGTCTCCAAGAAACACACTGCACGGGCAAAGACATACACAGATTGAGAGGCCATGAGAGGCCACGGATGGACATCAACCTACGGAGCAAATAGAAACTAAAAGCAAGCTGCTTCAGCATCTGATACCAGAGGAAAGAGATTTCAAACCAAAATCAGAGAGAAGGAATTTAAAAAGGGTACTACATATTCACAAAGTGGGAAAAAAAAAAAAAAAACCTCCAAGAACTTAGAAAAATTATAAATATTTATGTGTCAAATATTGGGACAGTTAATTTATTATAATAAACACCAGAAGGCAGGACAACTCAGATTTTGCAATAATGGTAATTATATATAATTGTAATCATGGTAAAGATGTCAATGTCCCCCTTTCATCTTTAGCTAGGTTTTCCAAACTAAGACAAACAAGAACAACAACGAGAACAACAAAACCCAGCAACAAACAACAACAACCAGAAACCAAAGAAACTGCATAGCAAAATTGTACCGTAAATCAACTGAATTTAACAGTTATTTACAGAATATTCTGCTCAACAGATATGGAACATATTCTTCTAAGGCTGTTAGGAATCTTCTCTAAAATTTATCACATGATGGGCCACAAAGCAAGCCTGAACCAATACAAAAGAATCAAAATTATCTTACCAAACCATACTGCACTAAAACTAGAAGTCAATAGCAAGAAAGAACATAGAACCTACACAAATACATGGAGACAGGATAATATGCTTCTGCATGAAGAATAGTTCATTGAGGAAATAAGAAAGGAAATTTAAATATACCTTAGAGCACATAACAATGAAAGCACAACTAATTAGAGCTTTAGGGACACAGCTACAGCAGTTCTAAGGATAAAGTTTATAGCTGCAATTTTTTATGCTCAAATAACCGAAAAATACACTTCAGGGTCTTAGAAAACCAAGAACAAACCCAACTCAAATACAACAGGAAACAAGAAATTATAAAGATAATGGCAGAAATTTGTGAAATTGAGACTAAAAAAATACTCAAAATTAATAAAAAGACATTTATTTGGAAAAATAAATTGATAAATCCAATTAAACTAACCAAAAGACAGGAGGAAAACTCAAGTGAACAAAATTTGAGGTGGGGAGAAAGAGAGGGGGAGAGAGAGAGAAAGAGAGAGAGAGAGAAAGAGAGAGAGAGAGAGAGAGAGAGAGAGAGAGAGAAACAGATGCCAGTGAAGCTCAGAGTCCTTAAAAAATATTTTTGAAAATTTATATTCTAAAAGACTGGAAAATCTAGAAGGAATGGGCAAAACCCTAAGTAGATATTACCTACCAAAAATAAACCAAATAATATAATCAGTGTACATAGGTCCATAGCAAGAAATTATATAATTAAAAGTAGTAATTAAAAGTCTCTGTACGCCGGGCGGTGGTGGCGCACGCCTTTAATCCCAGCACTTGGGAGGCAGAGGCAGGCGGATTTCTGAGTTCGAGGCCAGCCTGGTCTACAGAGTGAGTTCCAGGTCAGCCAAGGCTATACAGAGAAACCCTGTCTCGAAAAAACCAAAACCCCCTCCCCCCAAAAAAAGTCTCTGTACAAAGAAAAGCCCAAGACATAGAAATCCACTGTTGAACTCCACCAAACTTAAAAAACGTCTGTGTTTGCATGTGCATGCAGGCACCTAGAGAGGACACAGGCATCAGATTCCCAAGAGCTGGAATTATAGGCAGCTGTGACGTGCGTTGCCAGGAACTAAACAATGTGGTCCAGTACAAAGCAATACGTGCTCTTCATCACCAAAACATCTCTCCAGCCTCCTACCAAACTTCCAAGGATGTCTTAATAACAGTACTTCTCAGATGGTAAAATACAAATAAAAGAAACACTACCAGACTCATTCTATGAGGCTAGCTAGTGGTGCCCTTATTCCAAACCAGATATAGACGAGCAAAAATAAAACTAAAGACCAATTTCCCCGATTTATATCAACAAAACACTTGTAAACCAATTCAATAAATAATTTAGAAGGTTATATTCTGTGACCTAGTTGGGTTAGTCATAGGGATGCAAGGGTGGCTGAAGAGATGCAAATCAGAAAGCACGATGACGGACTTAAAGACAAAAAGTCACACAGTCATTTCAACAGATGCAGAAAGTGGTCTGTGACAAAGCTGAACATCCCTTCATAACAGGGGTCCTGAAGAAACTTAGGATAGAAGTAATATATCTCAATATATCTCACACCAAACCTATAACCAACATGATCCTAAGTGGAGAAAACAGCATTCCCTCTAAAATCTGCAATGAAAAAGGCTGCCTATAATTTCCACTTCTATTCAATGTACTGTTCAAAATTTTGGCTTTGTGTAGACACGTCTACATTTAATAGACTCTAAAACCTCAGCAGAAAATTCTTAGAACTGATGAACACTTTCAGCAAAGCAGCAAGACACAAAAATCAATGTATAAAAACTAGTAGCCTTTCAATATACCAATAACAAATTTGCTAAGGAAAAATCAAGATGAAAAAAGTCCCAATGACAGTAGCTTAACCTCACCTCCTTAACCAAGGAGGTAAAGAATCTCTACAATGAAAACTTTAAATACCAAGGAAAGAAAATGAAGACAACACCAGAGATGGAAAGACTTTCTATAGCCATTCGTTATCTGAACTAATACAGTGGAAATGGTTACCAAAAGCAATCTATAGATTCAATACAGTCCCCATTAAAATTCAAAGACGTTATTCACCAAGCTAGGAAAATAATCTTCAAAGTCATATGGAAACACAAAAGTCTCCCAATAGCCAAAGTACCCCAAAAAGCAAGAACAATGCAGGAAATATTATAGTTCTTGGTCTCTATACTACAGAACCATAGTGACAGTGGGGACTAAGGAGACAGACTCCTACACAGTGGCTTGTTTATCATGCTCTAGATTTTAGGGCCTAGAACATGGGTTAGAACACTTTTCTGTAGATGGTTATTTAATAAATATCCTGTACTCTGTAGGCCATGTTGTCATTTGTTACAATGATTTTCCTAAAGCATGAAAGCAATGACAGACAGTGAGCCCCGAGGGTCTGGGAGCCTTCCTTAGGGACAAAAGACCTCCCTGGATCTCTGCTTCTGACAAATGATGGGAGTGTGGGTGGCCATATGGGAGATTATGGCGGCCAGTGCGGGAGCCGGGTGAGTGCACATCTCAGTGTCTAGAACTCAGTTCCTGGCCCCTCACCTCAAGTCCAGGATAAGATGAGAGGTGCAGTCTAACTGTGTGTTCAAAACGAATATTGAGGAAAGTAAGGTCTGGTAAGCCCATCATTTATGCACAATACACAGAACACATCTAAATCTTCCCACAGTGGAGCAAGCCTGAATTCCAAGTGGCCTTTAAATCCTCCTCAAGGTCTAGGATGTCCTGGTGGTACAAGTCCCCTCCATCACCGTGACAAAAAGACAAACTATTTGTCCATCTTCCTCTCAACTCCCTAATGGGGAATTGTGGAGCAGGGATAGTCTATCCGTAGTGAAAATGTGTTAGAAAGTAACAGATCTTCAAAACAATAAGTGTTCCTGGAGAGCACAAGGTTTATTCAATCCACGGGACTAAGAGACTGATAAGCAGCATGCAGCTGAGAGGATGCTCTAATTAGAGGGAGTCTAGGCCCACATGGCAGAAGTAGGAGCTTCTTATGTGTCTTAAGGATAGGGGTTGGTTTCACAGCAGGAGCCTACAACCAAGCTCTCTGATTCCAGACAAGAGGCAGGGAAAGGGGTGGGGAGCAGGATTGTGTGGCTACCAATACTCACCTTTGTTGTAAACTCCCTTCCCCAAGTGAGAAAGATCCAGCAACCATGGACTCAGAGACAAAGTCTCAGTAGGGCACATATCTGTATCTGTGAGAGAGGGAAGGGCTTTGTGCAGGTTGCAGCAGGAAAGGCTGGATTTTAACACTATATTCTTAAGAAAAGATAAGAATGGAGACTCAAAGAAAACACTGATCCATGAGTTAAAATCCCTCCAGGGTGCTCTTAGGCCTCATCATGCCCCTTAACCCAGTTTTCCTGATCTTTGCCTCTGGGAGGATCTTCCATCTGTCATCTCCTTTGGCCATATCTACAGCAGAAACTAGCCCTCCCCCCTTCAACACACACACACACACACACACACACACACACACACACACACACGCTGTCCCCTCCTTGAGGCTCTCCTAGATTTATGGAATGCTTTCTGCTAAATTGTGTTCCCGAAAGCTGAAATTTAGCATTTAGGGTGGACCTCAGTGGCAAAATTCTTCCAAAAATTTTAAAAGTTTCTAGTTAGTTCTTTGAATGGTGACCACACCAACGTTCTTGACCTCAAGAACTTTGCTTGCTTGCTTGCTTGGTTTTGGGTTTTGTGACCACTTAAGAACCCAAGTATAATAGCTATAACCGAGCTTGACAGGGTTTTAGGTTACCCCTAAACTGCTGCAGTTTCCCCAGACAGCTTTAATTGCAGCAAGAAGACCCTCTTGAACTTGGGTTTACGTAGTTCTACACACTGTCCAAGACCCATGAGAAGAAAGCAGCCCGAGGGTCAGGATTCATGTCTCCAAGCTTCCTAGACTTGGCAGCAAGGTCTTGGGACCAAGATACATTGTATCCCCTCAAACCAAGAGTCAAAGTAAATCCTTCTTTAAGTTGCTTTTCTTCAGGTATTATGTTATAGTATTGAGGATAAAACAAGCAGCATGCTGGGTTTCTTCCGATGTAATGGCTCCCCTACAATGCAGCACTTCTGAGCTCACTAGTCTCTGTATCCATCAGCCAGAAAACCCAGTCATGGGCTGCACCTAACCGCAAAGGAGCCTGGGAGATAGACCAGCCCTTTTGTATGCCAGGATTTTAAAATCATGGTGAATGACCAGGGTTCTCTCTGAATCCTTTTCACTTGGTTTTCTACAGATTGTATGTTATAGGGTTGCTTGGCCTTTCAGTTCCCGTATTCTGATCAGGAAAATAAAATAAAAGAAGCCGAGAGCCTCAGTGGGAAGCAGACATGGCAAACACAGACCCAGTGAACTCCAGAGAGCAAACATAGAAGCCTGTGAATTAAAGGCCTTCTGTGACAGCTGACGTGGGGACAGCTGTACAAAGGCTTGCTCTGTGTTAAATGGCTTCAATCTGTGAACATGGTCCAGGGATCTTAACACCATGAGCTGAAAAATAGTTGAAACTTTATTCTCTGGATAAAGAAAGCTAAGGAACTCAATTTAGCTGTGATTTAATAGAGTCCAGCATTAGAAGGGTGGTTATTTATAGCGACACATTTCTGTGTCTCTGAATAATACCTTTTATTTTTATGGTTTGGTTTATATCTTGCATGTTAGAATCCTTAATTTTTAGAAACCATATTGTGAATTTTCTGTACTCTTTTTACTTAAAAACCCCTCATCCACTGACCTTACTCAATAATTAGTTCACCTGTGTGGTAGTCCACCCTTTGTCCTTGCAACAAATACTGGAGACAACAGCCTTAGTAGGAGAGGAAGTTCACTTGGGCTCATAATTTTGGAGGGCTCAAACTCATGATTGACTAACCTGTCAGTCATGGACTGTTGGGGGTGGACAGCCTGTCATAGAAGAAACTTGTGTTCTAGCAAAGATGATCACCTTATGGCCTAGGTGAGAATAATCCCCTTCAGGTTAAGTCCTGAGGAAAAACAATCTCCCAGTGTGGTTTCCTTTCAGCTCCCACGTCTTCCTAATAGCACCAAGCTGGTGCCTGTGCCCTTAACATGTGAGCCTTAGAGAGCATTGAAGAGCCAAACGGGAATATCATCTAATCAATAAATATTTGTGAAAGTCCTATTAAGTGTCCATTGAGCATGGCACTGCAATGGTTAAATTGTAAATATAGTTAGTCCTTACTTTCATAAAACTTGGGCATCCCTTAGGTAAAAAAGACATTACCCAAGTCCTGGGAGAGTAACAATTCTTTGTTCCTAGTAGTGCAAAGATATAAAATAAGGGGTTGCAGGGTTGGGCTTCATGGTCTTTACCTGTGACTCTGAACCTCAGAAGACTAGGGTAGGAGGGCATCCTGGGTTCAAGGCCAGCCTGAGTAAGGTATGGAGCTTTTGTCCCATCGAACAAAGACAATTAAGACATCATCACCACTACCATGGACAGTAAACCCATAAAGTATGAGGTTTTGGTTATAAGATTGTCTAATCATGAAGTATAGACCTTTTAAGAGTATATCACAAAAACCCAACCTTTCAAGTGTCCAAGACAGCTTTCTAGGTAAAAGCCCCATTGCTTCAAGTTTAAATAATGCTTTATTCATTTGTAAATGACAAATCATGAAGTACTAACAAGGACTGTTTTTTCTAGAGGTGGCCACACTGAGCAGGCCCTCTTGATTTTTTTGTTTAGCAGGCATCCCAGGGGTGTCCTATGCTGGAACACAGAGGATCTTTTTATCCTGTGTCACAGCTGCATAGGATGCTGCCGTTTGGATGACCATAATTTAATTAAACCTGGTCCTTGTTTTCATGCTTCAGTGACAAATTACAAAAACCTTGGTGGTGAAAACTACACGTATTTTATTCATTATAGTGTAGTGAGGTGCAAGGGAGGCTTCAGTGGGCTTCCGTGGGCTAACTCAGAATGATAAAGGCTATACTCACATCTCAGAGCTCTAGAAGAAAATTTCTAGCCAGCCAATTTTAAGCATCTTCAACTTCTCACACATTGCTCTTTTCCACTTTAAGACAGCTTTTAAATGTCGCTTATTAGTGTGTGTGTGTGTGTGTGTGTGTGTGTGTGTGTGACAACATACACATGGAGGTCAGAGCTCTCACAGCCGAGTTACAGCGTCTCACAGCAAGCACTGTTCTATGCTGAGATTTTTTTCCCCAGGTGGAAGCCCGTAACCTACTTTTAAATTTAATTTTTAATTATGTATAGAGATGCATGGGTATTTGATCATGTGTGCAGGTGACAAGAAGTCCAGGCATGTAGGATCCCTCTGCTGCTGGAGTTTCCAGTGGTCACTGGCCGATCCGCATGCCCTCCCTGTAAACAACCCTAACAAAACCGCTGAGTCACACAAACCCAAAGGATGATAATAGAAGGGGTCTGGACGGGAGGGAGAAGGGGGTCAGTGAAAGTGGGTGGGGCACAAAGTGACAGGTGGCAATATGATCCATGCATTATGTATGCATGGAAGTGTCATGGTTGCATACAATTATTCCCATCATTATATAGAATTAACTCGTGCTTCTTAACCCATGTGTTTCAACCGTGTACTCCTGAGTTCTTTTCTTGGAGAACACCACAGAGAAGGCAACTTCACCTGCTAATATTTTGACACTGTGACTAATTATTGTAAAAAGGCTTCCGAGTGCCAAGTCACAGTGCAGAATGCTTTTGATATACTGCTGTGTCTGTGGCTACTGTTTTATAGATGACTTTTGTATTTGTGCCTTTAAGTGAACTCGGTCTGTGTTTGTCTTTATTTTTATCTTTGTTGGATTTTAAAATACTTTTACGCTAATTTACAAAAGTACTCATTTTTTTTTCTTGTTCTGGAACAGTTTGAGTGACATTGGAATTGTGTCTCTTTACAATTTGACAGCATACTTCTATGACATCATCCTGACACGCTGTGCTCCCCAGTGGCCCACCTGCCAACATCTGCTTCATAGAAGCATCTTTGCCTCTGAATGCTGTTGAGGATGCTGTAGGTGTTGTGATGTACCCTCCTCTGCTCCATTCAAAGCCTCCCTGTCCAGGTCAGTATTCCCTGCCCTGGACCCAACACCGACTTTCTTTCCTTTGGTCACTGAGTCTTTGACTTCCAGATTTCTGAACTAGGTGTGTTGTGTCTTGCATCTCTCAATTCAGTGAGCTTTTCTTATGAGACACACACTGTTCTTAGGTCTGTACAGACTTTAATCTGATGTCATTCCAAGGTTTCGGTGGCGCTTAGCTCACTCCCGACTTAAGCATGAGGATTTTTTTTTTTTTTTTTTTTTTTTTTTTTTTTTTTTTTGCAATGAGTTTAACTGTTCTCTCTGATAGTGACAGCAATTCTGGAACTCAGTGTCATTTACTATTTTGTCATTCTTTCTGCTTTATTGCTTTAAAAACTTTACAATTGGATTTTTTAAGTTGTTTGAATGGCTTCTGCCTGTGTTATATCTCTGCTTTAGTAGTTACATTTCTATGCCATAATTTATAATAAATATATATGGATGTCTGGTATGATAGTGCACATCTGTAACCTGGGCTACAAAGTGAGACTTTGTCCGAATAATAATTAATAATAAATGTCTGGCATTGGAAATTAAAATATATAATCTTTTTGTGCAGTATTTATTGACATTCTGCTTAAGCAGAAGCAGGCTAATTCATCAAAACAATGTTTCCCAAAGCTAGCTCACCAAATAGATTTACTGATAGTCAATTTGTTCTATGGCTTTTTGGCCAAATGAGTTTTAGAAAATTGGCCTGAAGCCTTTTTGAATAATGGCAAAATGGATCTTTTTCTTCTCTCTTCTTCCTCATCTCCTAGCCTTCATCAGAGACTTTATTTGATTGTGGTCTTTCCACACCTGCACGATTCACTTCTGTTCATATGTAGTTCCTTGAGATGGCAATCAGCCTGGTTTTTAGCTTCCTTCCCCTTCTCTCCAGCTTTGAGCTAATTTATAGTTTCTCTTGGTTTATTGCACTGATACTATGTTCCATTATCTTCACAATTTGCCCTCATTTTACCGACTAGATGGACCGGCTGCTTGCTGCAGGTCTCGTCACTGTGGACACCTCACTTGTAACTTGATGAGCTGGTGGTGCCGTTCTCCAAGGGGCTCGTGAGGGGTCTTCTTGAATCATACATAAATCAAACAATACTCATTTCTGCCTTTACAGTTGCAAGACAGAATGACTGGAAATGAAGCCATCGGGTCTCAGTTTCCCCAAGTGTTCTGTAAGCACAGCTGCATTTCACTTTAGCATTTGCCGCTGACATGGACAGCTTTTAAGGCACTCAAAGGTTTTCATTATGGATACATTAAGCAGTTTTGCCAAATACACTAAGCCTGCACTTGAACTGAATTTTAATTTTTGCCTGCTCCATGCATCTCTCCTGCTAACTCTTGGTGCCTGTCGGTTAGCAACACTCAGCCCTCTCAGATAATAATTTTGGGATATATCCCTGACCCATGCTTTTATTCTAGAAAAGATATATGGAAAAATATTCAATGCCACTAGTCATCAGGGAAATGAAATTTTAAACAATGATGAGATGTCATCTCGCTCTCTTTAGAGTGGCTATTACCAGAAAGACATTCTTGCTGGCATCTTCTCGTGGGGAGAGAAGTCACTTACACTCTCGGTGGGAATGTAAATGTGTAGAGACATTATGAAAAGCAGAGGTTGCTCTTCAAACTCCAAATGGAACTGTCTTGGGATCCAGCAATTTCATTACTAGTCATATATTCAAAGGAAATGAAATCAGTACGCCGCAGAAGCACGTGAACTCCCGTGTTTACTGCGTCCTTTCTGATACCAGCCAAGCAGTGGAAATGGAGTGGGTGCAGTGTCCATCAGTTAAGCAGCGCATGCGTAAGTGATGTGGACGTGGATCCTGGACCACAGAAAACGGAGACAGTGAGCTGAGCGCTAGCATTTATCTCTCTGCTTCCTGCCTGTGGATGCCACGTGACCAGCTGTGTCAGCCTTCCCTACCAGGATGGGCCGTACTCCTAGACTGTCAGCCAAAGTAAACCCTTCTTCTCTTAAGTTGATTTCATCAGCGAGTTTTGACACAGTAACAGGAAAAGAAAGAACACAAGGTGCCAAGGTTCCGGAGCAGGTAATCTCCAACCACTTGTGTGGCTCAGGACGGAAGTGCTCATGTCGACCTGGTTGACATGAGGGAAGGGAGAGGTTTAACTGGGCCTTTCAAATGCTTACCACCAACTCTCCTGTTTTCAACCCACCCTGTACATAAAGGTGCCTACTGCTGTCGGTATCTGAGTTGCCATAAGAAGCTTCATTTCATCGTAGTAAACGCTACAAATGGACTGACTTAGGTTTTAGCTCCCTCTGGTCTGCTACAGCAGTTACTACCTATCTGTTCTTCAGCTCCAAAGTCCTCACTGACAAGAGTTGTCCTCTCCTTCCATCCTCTGTCTCTGTCTTATTTCTGTACCCTCTTTCAGTGTAGTTTTGAGAGGGAAGGCATAAATCTGTCTAGAAAACTTCTGTAAGTACAACATCGTATCACTTCTGTAAGAATAGACAAATGGGACTGAGGACCTGGCTCGGAAGTTACAGGCTCTGACTGCCCTTCCAGCCCCAAGTTCAGTTCCCAGCACACAGACCCTGGCTCACAGTCATCTATAACTCCAGTTCCAAGGGATTTTATGTCCTCTTCTGGCCTTGTTGGGCACCACATGCACTTGGTGCACATATATACATGCTGGAAAGCAGTCAAATACATTAAGAAAATCTAAAATGTCATTAATCTAAAAAAAAAAAAAAAGGAGAGGTCATAAAGTCCAAAATACAACTGAGAATTGTCAAACTGAACAAGAAAAGATTATCAACACACACCCAACACAGATGTCAGAATTATGTAACAAGGAGTAGAAGCAGCCACCTCAGACTGCTTCAATACTTACAAATGCTTGAAGCAAAGCATAAACAGCTTTTGCGAGGAAAAGGGAAAAGGACATTTAGAACTGAAAAATACAGTCATGTCTGTTTAAAACCTCTCGAATATCAGTTTCCCAGTAGGAGAACAAATAGAATAGAGGAGAGAATCAGTGAGCGTCCAGGTGGACCAACAGAAATAACCCATACACACGCAGACACACGCAACATAACCCTCCCCCCCCCCACACACACACACAAATACTCGCTGCGTGTGTTTTAAAAACCACACTTGCTCCAGTTAGGCTCTGGAGACAGCCACTTGCCTACCAGCTAGTCAGCCCTCATGGCTAGCTAAAGCTTTCCGGAGATCCCAGCTATGCCACCACCTGTGTTCCCGAGAGCGCTGCCCTCTGCCCATTCCTCCTTGCCCCGTGCTGGGAATGGCCACCACACCCGGCTACCATGGCTAGCTTCGCCAAGCTACTCTGGTCTCTTTATTCCTTGCCCGGTGCTGGCAATGGTTATCTCACCCAGCTCCCTTTAGCCCCGAGGAAGGAAAATACTAGAGACTTTTATATTTTAAAACAGACTAGATAACTCAAAGGCTGGGTGAAGAATATCCTGCCCCATCCTCCTTGGCCTCAGGAGCCACCTGTGGAGGCTACAAACTATCTGTGTCCTAAGATACCTACATGTCTGCCACTTACTATCCGCTGCCTGGTCTGACTCCAAATCTTCTTTGTCCCCTTCTCTTCCTGTCCTGCCTGGAAATCCCGCCATTTGTATTGACCCAATCAAGAAGTAATTAGGAATTAGATTTTAGTTATTAGCTCCTTCCCTTACACGCATTGACACACATGCATACACAGACACACACACACATGTACACACATATACACAGAGACATGTACATATACACACATACACATGTCCACACACATGCACAAACATACATGCATGTATGCATAAGACACACAGATACACACACAGACACACACACAGGCATAGGGAAAAAAACAGATGAACAAGAGCATATTTCTTACTTACAAAGCATCCAGGTATCACCCTTTTTAAACCCTAAAAGAAAATAACCCAGAGTTCTTCAGCAAACAAAAATATATGTCAGGAATAACTGAGAATCTAAGGAGAATCTAAGTCACTGTAAGATGAAAGAAGCCATGACAACATGTCACCAGCAGGCCTACTCTAAAAGAAGGGCTGAAAGATGTGTGCGTGAGATGTGTGTGTGTGTGTGTGTGTGTGTGTGTGCCTGTGCATTACATGTACATGTGCATGTGTGTGTATGTACATGCAGATGCAAGTATGTGGGGGCCAGAGCTCTATAGGAAATGTCTTCTTCAATTGCCCCCTCCCTTCTGAGACAGGGTCTCCCACTGACCTGCATGGAGTTTGTTGATTTGACTAGGCTGGGTGGCAAATGAACTTCTGGGATCCGTCTGGCTTCCTCAGTCCCAGTGCTGGTGCAACAGATGTGCAAGGTCGTCCCAACTTTAGTGTGAGTCCTGGGATACTGACCCAGGTCCTCATACCCAGGCACTCATGCCCGAAAGGCAGGAACTTTACTGATGAGTATCTCCCAAACCCATGAAGGAAATTCTTGAAGCAAACAATGAACAAAAACAACGTTAAGGTTGGAGAGGTGGCTCAGCAGTCAAGAACGCTGCTCTTCCAGAGGACCCCAGTTTGGCAACCTATGTCAGGCAACTCACAACTGCTTGTAACTTAGTTCCAAGATGCTCTCTTCTAGGCTTCATGGTACCTACACAGATGTGCACACATGCTCCCACATATACAAATAACTTTTTAAAATCATTTAAAATTGAAAAAAAGGAGGAATCTTAGACTATCAGGAAAGAAAAAAGAGCAGCAGAAGTTGTTTTAAAAAAAAAAAACATGGAGCTGAACATTATAGGTTTCCTTTCTTCTCTTGAACTTTCTTGGGCTTTGTGGAAGCAAAAAGAACAAAAAAAAAAAATTTCAAATCTGGATCTGAATTAAGAACTCACTACTGGACCAAGAGGAGCACTAGAAAGGTTTCCCAACATATATAACATTTTAAAATAATATGAAGGAAATAAAGAAATAATAATAAATAAATAATATTAAAATAATAGGAAGAAAATAAATAAATAAATAAATAAATAATAAGAAGGAAATAAAAACTATTGCAACCTGGAATATTCTACAGAGTGACAAAAGGAAAGAAAAGAATGTGTTATTTAAAATAAAGACAAAGAACTCAGTCTGGGAAGCATAACCCATTGAGGCAGAAGGGTAAGGACTAGAAAAATCTACATCAAGGTTAGTATATTGTCGCAGGCGTGGTGGCACCCACCAGCACTTGGGAGGTAGAAGCAAGAGCAACCCACTTCACAAAGTAAGTTCCAAGCCAGCCAGGGCCACACCGTGAGACCCCGTCTCAAGCCACTCCCCTCAGAAGGTCAAGATAAAAGCCAGCAAGATGATTCAGTGGGTAAGTACTTGCTACTCAGGCCTTACAATCTAAGTTCAATACCCGGAACCCATATAAAGGCAGAAGAGAACTGACTCCACAAAGTTGTCCCTTGAAGTGTATACATGTGCCAGGGCATGAACACATGCACGTAGGTGCATGTACACACATCAATAATACAGTTAAAATAATTAATGTATAAAAATGCACTTTTCAGAGAAGGACTGAAATCCCTTCTTCACTTGGGCTTCTTACAAACAGAGCCTAGAGAAAAGCCCCATGCTACTAATCTGGGGGAGATGGAGGACATGAAAATGTCTTACAAAGGGTTGTGTGCCTCATGGCCCATTGCTTTCCATCTTCTCCTTCAGCTCAACAGCTCACTAGTATTTGGGGGATGCTTTCATTTTGTTTTAGTTAGGGTTTCCATTGCTGTGAACAGACACCACGACCAAGGCAACTCTTATAAAGGACAACATTTAATTGGAGCTGGCTTACAGTTTAGAGGTTTAGTCCACTATCATCATGGCAGGAGCATAGCAGCATCTAGGCAGACGTGGTGCTGGAGGAGCAGAGAGTTCTACATCTCAGTCATCTGAAGCCAGCCAAAGACTGCCTTCCAGAGGCAGCCAGGAAGGGGCTCTCAAAGTCCACCCTCACAGTGACACACTTCCTCCAACAAAACCACACCTCCTAATAGTGCCACTTCCCATGGGCCAAGCATATTCAAACCACCATACCTTCTTCCTTTAAAATGTGACTATACTTAGAGATTGCTGTTGGGTAAGTCTTTTGGACCCCCCAGAGACAGGAACCAACATCTGTTCGCACTATGTGCCTATGCACAGGCACCTACAACAGGCACCTACAACACACCAAAGAAATAGTTCCACCCTAGTCTAAGTCAGTGAAGCAATGAGTTTATTTGAGCTATTTACAGAAGCGTGGGTAAGGAGTGACTTACGGGTGTGGGTGAATCGTGGCTCCTGGCTCACTGAAGAGTCCCTCCTCACCATCAGTGACGACACAAAAGAGCATCCCTGGAAAGCTGCATCTTCTTCTTCAGCAACTGTTTACAGGAGCCTGTGAATCCTGAATTCTGCGTTTCCAAAGGAAACAGCCACACAACATACAGCCTTTAAAGAAGCATGGTCTGAAGAAGAGGAATACGAATGCATTAGAAACGTCATTGTAAGAAGAGGAAGAGACACAGGAGACACATATGAATGGAGAAAGGACACAGAAGTACGATGGTACGTCTACAAGTTGAGACGGTCTTGAGCTGGAAGAACATTCGTTTCTGTTGATTAAGACACCCAACCAGAACCAGCCCAGCAAGAGTCGGGTGCTTCAGAGACACATCCAGACCTCCTTTTGGCCATCACACTGTTGAAACAATGGACCTCAAGACACTGGAATTTCCCCAGGAATCTCATGCTGGAGGAGAAAAAGCTGAAGCCTGGTGCCTGTCAGATAGGGAGCTCGCCTGGCAAAGGAGGTTTACAGTTTGTTAGATCGTTTTGTAGGAGAGACTAGAGCTGAGACAATGGCATGCGCAACAAAAGAATGTTTGTACTTCACACATCATTTAAAAAGAGTCTGTTTATATTCATTCATTCAGTATATGCATGTGTGCATGATTGCACCAAGGAGTGTGTGTGTGCCCGTGTGAGTGTGTGTGTATACGTGTCCCTCAGAGGACAATTTGAAGAAGTTGTTTGTCTCCTTCTACCATGTGAGTTCTGGGGATCAAACTCAGGTTATCAGACTTGGTGGCAAGCCCCTTGATAGACTGAGCCATCTTACTGGTCCACTTGACCATTCTATCTGATGTTCTGCCAAAGGCCTTTCTAATATTTAAAAAAATAAATGGACTGGGCCTTAGGAATGCTGGACTGAGGTTCCTGTTGCCACCTTTATACATTTAAGGACACAGAAGCAGGCAGATTGACCAAGGGCAAAGAGAGAATGCGTGTCAGCACTGAAAGCAAAGTCTTGGATCCACATCCTGGGGTCACATTACCAAGCAAGAGGAGATAACGAGGGATACTTTGTCTATGCAGGGCGAAAGGTGCCATTCCAATGATTTAGGGAGAAATTGAGTTTGCAAAAATGAAAGTAACCTAAGATGCAAGAAATAAGATAGAGGAAACTCACTTTTCACCTGCAGAGGGAGGGCATTGCAGCATGTTCTTTGAATTTGCCTACGCAAACAAAGATCTCAGCGAGGTGCTGAACCCTGGAAAGGTAGGTCTCTGGCAGAGAGTCAGTCATCAAAAGAGGTAAAGGAGGTTTTGATTTTAGAAATCAAAGATTCATCTAGCTTTGTCACGCAAGGTGGACCAGATTCCATTCCTGCCATTCCCTAGCTGTGTGACCCTGAGGGTTTCTGCAACATCCAGGAGAATTCAATGTCAGTTCAATGCCGGCTTGGTCAACACTGCAGCCCAAGACCCACAAGAGCCTCGTAGTGAGACCTTGTCTCAAAAAAACAAACCTACAACAGCTACAAAAGGAGACAGCAGCCACAACAGAGCACCAGATCAAGAAATAAATCCACAGGGAGCTCTTGTCTGCTGCTGGGGCATAGGTCACGCTCCCCGACACTTCCCTGCCCACCGTTATTGCTACTCTTGTTTCTATTTGTCTCTTTGTCGTTCGTGTTCCTGTGGACTTGTGTCTTCACTACTCAGACTTTATGGTCTAGGATTATCTTTGTTGGCAGTGATGAAGTTCCCTCACCGACATGACAGTCAGCACTCACATCAAAACATTTAATTGCTTCGGAGCCTGGACCCCATGTGCTCTGGGGTAGTCTTTATAAAAGAATGCCCACTGGAAATGATTTTTATCTTGCTTCTTCCAAAATGATGGAGGCCATGCGAACATCTGGTGTAAAGCCCCAGCTACGCTTTATTTATTTATTTATTTATTTATTTATTTATTTATTTATTTATTTAAAAATCTCTATAATTATCTTTTTATCCTTTGATTTCAAAGAAACAGGGCCTTCTTCCTCTACCCCTGACGCCTCCTTTCCCCAGGGTTCTAGCAAGAAAATGACTCCCACCTTTTCCACACTCTTTCTACTTCTTTTTAAAAGTTGCAAAATGTTTGCTAAGATTTGTTCAAGCACTGGCTTACACAAACACAAAGGGAAAAAAGTAAAAATACTAATGAAAATCCTAGCAATCTATAATTACCATATTGGTCTGTATTTATTAAGTAGACATCTTATTTTCTTAGCACGTGTGCTCTTGAGAACACACACACATACAGAGAGAGAGAGAGAGAGAGAGAGAGAGAGAGAGAGAGAGAGAGAGAGAGAGAAAGAGAGAGAACATGTAAGACACAATTTCTCAAAACCCAATTGCCTTTATATTTAAGAATCAAATTTATTTTTACTTCAGATGTACAAACAATATGAAAGGAAAGCTAAAGAAATTCTGGGAGGATGTTTCCATGACAAATACATATATCTCATAAGACAGACTGACTGAGAGTCTGAGGGAGAAGGGCGAGGCCCTGGTTCTGGTGAACTGCAGTATCTATTCTCTGGCCTTGACGTCACAGAGAATGAAATGTTTGGGACCACAGGTCCCTGACATCAAATGACAAACAGGTCCTCATGCTGGCAACAAAAGTGTCTTATTGTACTGTCTGCCCAGGTCTCAAATGTGGTTGTTGTTATTTTTTTTAATGAATTTCTAAAATTTATTTAAAATTTATAATTTTGTTACAAATTGTGGAGTTCTAGAATAGTAGACTTCCCAGATTCCTTCCCTTCCTCTAGCTCCTAGATGTCTGAGCTGTGGTCAAAAGGTCCATCCTTTTCTGACTGCCACGAGAGACAGGACCTACAGCATGCAGGGAAAGGCCCCGGGGTTGATGCTCTTGCTTTTATGATGTCAGCTAAAACCATTTACACAGAAAGGACAAAGGGTGAGCATCAGAGCCCCATTGATGCAGCATTGACTGTGTTTTAAGCTAACAGGTGTCACTTTTAAAGAATAATTTTAGGTTTAGAGAGCATGCCATGTTCAGAATTCCCACCAATAGTGTGTATTCCCTGTGAATTCACGTTTAACAGATGTATATAAAGAAATAAAAGAACTAGACATTTAAAAGGCATTTTCCTTATGCTCTTCCTTTCAAAATTCTAATTAGGAGAAAAGCGTTAGACCACTTCCCACAAAGCAATGTCCTACAACATATCTGACCACTGACACCTTTCAAAGCTGCCAAGGTCAAGGGGCAGAAAGGCAGGCTGAGAATCTCACAGCCAGGAGGAGCCTAAGGAAGATGGTATGGCAGAGCAGAAAAGGACATGGGGTCAAAAACAAGGCAAATCAGAATACACTCTAGAGTCTGGCTTATAGAATATAGCACCCAGGGCTGGAAAGAAGGCTCAGGTAAGAACACTGGCTGTTTTTCCAGGGGACCCAGGTTTGATTCCCAATACCCATATTTTGCGTCATAACCATCTATAACTCTGGTTCAATGGATCTGATGCCTACCCTAAGCCTCTGTGGGCACCAGGCACTCACGTGGTTCACAAACAAGAAAAGCCTTATTACCTGTAACATAAAAATAAATAAATCTTTTTTTTAAAAGACCATATCTGTAATGGATCATTAATGGTAGCCAATGTACCAAACCGAGACGAGATATTAGTAAAGGTTCATGGGTATCAGCTGGGACGCTGAATGCGGTGGATTCTCTGCCCATCTTTTCTCTAAACCTGAAGCTGTGCTTTTAAAATGACATCTGTTAGTTTTTAGAGCCCTGGAGAGGTGCTGGTGTCTGGCAGTGCTCAAAGGCTAGAACTTGATAGCCATGGTAGTGACCAGGGCAGCCAACACTGTATCCACTCTAGGACAAAGCTTATGTCCTAACAAGGCCACGACCTTGCATGGCCTTCCCCTCTCTTCTACATCTTTCTTTTCTTATGAGCTCAGAAGCCTAGCTTAGTGCCTGATACGTGCACATTCAGGGTGATTCTGCCCAGCCCATCTCACTGGCCCACACACCAGTCTTCTAGAAACATCCTTGTAGACACACCCAGAAGCATACCTTACCAATTATCAAGGCATCTCTCCATCCAGTCAGTAATACACTAACTGGACACTTCTGTAAACTTATAGAGGTCCCCAAATGTTTCCACAGCCTATCCTTCCTCGATAAAATGTCAAATGTATTACTCACCTCTAAGGAGAGTATGGACAAACCACCAAGAATATCAGCAAATTATTCCACCAAATTAGAGTGCTCTAGAAAATGGCCGATACTCAGTCATACGGATCAACGATCATTAATTACTAAAGCAGACCCAGAAATGGAAATATTAATGTTGTTGTCAGGAAATCTGAACATGGTGCTCTAAGTTAGAGGAAACACGCCAGCCTGATGGTGCTATGACTTCTATTCAAGTAGGCATAGGTCTCATCTGATCTGGCAAATGGTCAAGCTGAGACACCGTGGAGACTTTTGTAATCTTCACAATCCAGAGTCTTTGTTCCTTGGTCTCTCTAGTTTATACACCTGTCTGCTACTAACCAATTTAGCTTTCAAGACCCTTTTAACATGGCACCCACTGATTTCTCCGCCCCCTTTCCGGTTAGCCTCTCCGCTCTATGCCTCATGTGTATGAACTCTTCCTAGCAATGTAAAGGCCATTTTTTCCGCTTGTCATTTTTCTCTTTTTATTTAGGCTGTGAACATCTTGGAAGACGATTCCGTCTCATTCATTGTCTCCCTGGGACTTGTCACAACACATTCAAAATTTATTTGTTAAATAAAAAACAAAACCAAGCAGTCATATAGACAAATAAAGATGTCAGGTTGACTTCCAAGATCATAAAATTCTTCAACTAACTCGAAAGTTCCTCCCCATCCCACCTTGTAAAACAAAACAAAATAAGAGAAATGCCCCTAAATTCTCTCTTGCTTTTTCTTTCTTAAGATTGCTGCTAATCCTCTACTCTCCAACACTCAGAATGGAGGCAGCATTAGAAACAGTGGGGATTAGTAAGAGCTGCATTTGGTTTAGAGTCCAGCCTGGATGAGGAGACAGAGGCAGCATGAGCTGGAAACCCTCCTCCCAGGCCTTGGTCCTGAGCTGTGCTGTAATAGGCTCTGGGGTGAGCAAAGCCAGGGGATGGAGAAGCTAGGCCCCAGGATACTTTATAGGAAGTGGCTAAAGCAGAAGCAAAGACCTTTTTAATAGCAAGGAAGGAAAGGAAGGGGCACAAACTCACCATTTATTTGCAAGGAAACTGAGCCTGCAGTTGGGGTCATAGGGCAGGCAGCAGAGCTGGGACTCCAACCAAGGTCTGTCTCATCCATACATACCCACTTATTCTGACTTCCGATTTCCCCTGTGTGCAGTGCATCCCCCAGACTTCAGTTTCCCAGTGTTGTTAGACTGTGAATGCCAAACAGTGTTAGCAATAACGCCCAAGTGATGGGTAAATCAGGAGATAGAGCTGGAGCAACTTCACGCAGGGAAGTCTGCATCATCTCCCAAGGGTCCTTTGACTAGAAAACAGAGACAGTTATATTTGCTTTCTGCTTCAGAGCACTGCAATGAGAACTACCTAGCTTGTGTTGATTTTTTTCCCTTGCAGGTGAAAAGCTCTTTGTAGGAGCTGTCATTGTTAGTCCACATTTCTTTTTTCGAATGATAAAAAAGTGTATTGTAGGGTTACAGAGATGTACCTATGTGATGGCACACAACCACCTTGCCAGTTCTAGAGGGATATTATGCCCTCTTCTGGTGTTCATGGGCACTGCATGCGTGTGATAACATACATGCAGGCAGGCAGACCCTCAAATACATAAAAGAAAATCTTTTCTTAAAGTACGCTAATGTTGTGTATTTTGTTTATTGTTTATAGTATGTTGATTGGGTTCCAATTTGAAAATCTACATGTAAGACACCGTGGTCCCTCTCCCCATTTGGATCTAATTGGTAAATAAAGTTGCCGGCAGCCAGTGGGTGGGCATAGAGACAGAGGCAGGAATTTTAGATTTCTCAGGCAAGGGAACTCGGAGAAGAAGAAAGTTTAGAATTGCCATGCCAGGGAAGTAGGAGGATCAGGCAGAAGAGCTGCAGATGACAGAGTAACAGTCGTGTAAGAGCCGATTGGGTCTGGGGTAGCAGAGAGGAAATACAGATTTTAGTAAGTAATAATTCAGGAGTATCAGAGGGAAGGCGTCAGCCACGTGGAAGTTTGGGAGTGGCCCAGCTGTTGAGCTGCTTAGGGGATATTAAAAATAAGGCTGTGTGTTTGTGCATGTGTGCGTGGTCTTTCATTCGAGAATCCACAACATTGCGGTGGTAGCGAGAAGCAGGCGCACCTCTGGAGAGTTACAGGGGGTTAACCACACCACCATTACATACATAGCAAAGCAATAGAGACAAGCCTCCTGTTACCTGTGTCAAGCTTTGTGTGCCCTTCACTTACACAGCTGCTGTCACTGGGGTCTGTCCTTGACAGCATCACTGACTACAAATGTAAATGATGCTCTGGACCAGGACACTGTGACTACAATGATGTCATCGGGTGGCCAGAGCTTCTCAGCTCCATTATAATCTAACATAACCATTTCCTGGCAGGTCTTTGATCCAAACATCAGTTTGTGTTTTTCCTTTGTGACAAGGGAATGTGACAAGTACTCAATAAATAGGAGTGAAGTTGATTCAATTTTAGGTTATTTATTCGTTCATACTTTTTTGTGCCTAAATTATCTACCCACATCAGGCATCAAGGATATCACAATTTACCCTTTTCTAATAAAGTGCACTGAAGCACGTACACTCATCTCTTGAGCGAGAACAGATAACCTTATGCCAAATCATATCGTTAGCCTGTCTAACACTACACTCTGCCTCACCTTGGGAAAGGTGAGTCTCTCTCATGACCCACTTAACAAAGCTATGCATATCACTGCAGGTCCTCAACTGACTGACCACCTCAGGCAGTCGGTTAATGCTCTGTTCCATCTGCTTTGATGGTCCTTGTGGCATTTATGTAATGTCCCCAGTGTTCCCTAGCAACTGAGAAAGAATCCATCACAGCCACATTTCTTGACCCTATTCTAGAGATCTGGAACTCTGTGGGCAAAGCATTCTTTTTTTCCCTTATTTTCTGTTAGTTTTAAACTGGCAAAATCAAGAGCCAGTGGTAATTCTTAATTTTTTTTGGCTGGAAATGGATCGAAGAGTCTAATTGTTGGCTGCAATGAGGGAAGAGAGGAAAGAGGCATGTCTAAACAGAATCTGTGAATGTTCTGAGGGCTGTCCCTCCACCTGGAATTCTGTGGCTGCCTCAGCACTGGAACATGTATTTATAACCTCAGACCTCCTGCCATTTGACTCTCTCTCCTGCCCTTCCTTCTCTGCTTCTAAACTAGAGAACACCAACCCAAAGAGCTTGTGTTGCCGGGGTTGGGTACCAATGTGTTTCCTGCACATTTTAAAGTCTGCTTCAGAAAAGTGTTCTGTGTCAAATGTCTGCTTTAGAAAATGCCAGTGCTTACTTACCTTTGTGATTCATCCTGAAAGAGACAGTGCTTTGCTTCTAGAAACTGGAATAGTAAAATTTGGTGCTGATTAGAAATTCAAGGTCACGCTCATTTTTTACGGAGAGTTTAAGGCTAGCCTGTTCTCAAAAACAAGAGAAAGAGAAGCAGAATCTGCAGTCTATGATAAAGAAGACAAATAGCAATTTCAAGGTAATATTAAAAACACCACCTTTCCTTAAATAAACGCATTTCAAACACTGCAATTCAAGCAATAGAAACAAACAGAATTTTCTTTGCTCTGAAGGCTTGGAGACCAGCCTTCTAGCTTGGAGGAGCCAGGAAGCCAAGGGTCTTTGCCATTGGCATTCAAGTGTCAAACTATACATTTGTTCTACTGATCCCCTTCTGTCCCTTGTCCCCTTAGGCATAAGGAGGCACTGCCCAGATCTCCCCAATTTGTCCCCTTCTGCAATCAGTGTAAGTCAGGGAGGAAGAGGAAAGGGAGCAGGCATAATGTCCTCAGTTCTGAAAGTGGCCACCCGGTCACACAACACATAGACAGGTCAAAAAAAAAAGAGGTAAAAAGGAAAGGAAGAACATGGCTGCTCCTAGGTATGGTGGGGGCAGGGTTATTATGGACACCTGGGAGAGCTTAGCCATGGGCAGGCACATCAGGGAAACAGGGCAGTGGGGGAGAGAGGAACCAAGTACAGCAGCCAGGAGGAGAGGCGGGGGCACAGAGACAGGAGGTAGCGAAATGTCTGGATTCTGTAGGAAAGTGCTTCTGGGGAAAGGGCAGCCATGGCACTGGGATGGAAAGTTCAGGGTAGAGAGTGGGGTTTGCCAGCCATACCCTGTAACAGGCAGGGATGCTGGGGGAGCCTGAAGGTCAGATCTGCTTTAATAGGTTAAGTTGGCACCCCAGATGCTTGTCCCAAGTTTGACACTTAACAAAGACATCTGAGGTTGGAGTATGATGTGTGAATTGTATTGTGGTCCTAGGGCACAAAAGAAAAGAAAAGAAAAGAATCCATCTTTCCATTCCAGCTATTTCATGTAAACCGCAAGTTGAGCACACCTATGTCAAAAATCTAAATTGAAAAATGGGGCATTGACCCCTCGGTGGTCTTTCCCTACCCGCTCAACGACAGCAGCTCACCCAAATCCTGTACCTCGTCCGATTCCACAGCCTTCTCTCCTTCCTCGGACTCGCTGCTGTCCTTCGAGTCCTCCCCACGGGCCAGCCCTGAGCCCCTAGTGCTGCATGACGAGACACCGCCCACCACCAGCAGCAACTCTGAAGAAGAACAAGAAGATGAGGAAGAAATTGATGTGGTGTCTGTGGAAAAGAGGCAAACCCCTTCGAAGAGGTCCGAGTCAGGGTCATCCCCATCAAGAGGGCTATAGCAAACCTCTACACAGCCCACTGGTCCTCAAGAGGTGCCATGTCTCCACTCACCAGCACAATTATGCAGCGCCCCCCCTTCACGAGGAAGGACTATCCAGCTGCCAAGAGGTCCAAGTTGGACAGTGGCAGGGTCCTGAAACAGATCAGCAACAACCGCAAATGCTCCAGCCTCAGACACGGAGGAAAACGACAAGAGGCGGACACACAATGTCTTGGAACGTCAGAGGAGGAATGGGCTGAAGCGCAGCTTTTTTGCCCTGCGTGACCAGATCCCTGAGTTGGAAAACAACGAAAAGGCCCCCAAGGTATTTATCCTCAAAAAAGCCACCGCCTACATCCTGTCCATTCAAGCAGATGAACACAAGCTCTGCTCAGAAAAGGATTTACTGAGGAAACGGCTGAGAACAGTTGAAACACAAACTCGAATAGCTTCGAAACTCTGGTGCATAAACTGACCTAAAGCTAGGAGGAGCTGGAATCTCTCATGAGAGTAAGGAGAACGGTTCCTTCTGACAGAACTGATGCACTGGACTTCACATGCATGCTCAAAGCCCAACCTCACAACCTTTGGCTGGGGCTTTGGGACTGTAAGCTTCAGCCATAATGTTAACTGCCTCAAACTTAAATGGTATAAAAGAACTTTTTTTTAATGCTTCCCATTTTTTTTTTCTTTTTCCTTTAACAGATTTGTATTTAATTGTTTTTTAAAGAAAAATATTTTCCGATATAAATAGGGCCTTTAAATGTAAATAACTTTAATAAAACGTTTATAACAGTTATACAAGATTTTAAGACATGTATAATAACAAACCATAATTTTTTTATTTAAAGATATTTTCATTTTTAAAGTTGATTTTTTTCTATTGTTTTTAGAAAAAAATAAAATAATTGGAAAAATATAATTGAGCCAAAAAACTAAAAAACAAACAAAAAAAAACCAAACCAAAAAAAAAAAAAAAAAAAAAAAAAAAAAAAAAAAAAAAATTAAGAAAAATGGGGGCAGGAGATAGTACAGTGGGAAAGGACACTTGCCTGATGACCAGAGTTTGATCCCTGGGGCCCACATAGACTTCAACAAGCTGTCCTCTGACTTCCACATGTGTACTCTGATATACAAGTGACCTTTCCTGAAATAAATACATGTAATTAAAAAAAAAAAAAAAAAAAACCTTAATATCCTCTCACCCCTGGCAATGGGCAGAGACACCTTGTTGGTGGTGGTGTTCTTATATCAGTCAGGGACAGAGCAGATGGCAGTCCTCTGCTCAGCCTAGTGTGATGCCTGCCTTGATGGCCAAAACTGTCTTATGCCTAGGACTCTGGGAGCAGGCGAGCTGTCCCTACCTAGGACAGGTGCTCTCTAGCTGCAGCACTGTAGAGAGTGGGCCCTGAACCTTGCCTGGGTAGCACAGTAGAAGTAGCCCTGATCAAGAGGGAGTAGGCAAGCCAACCCTGAGAACAGAAGAGGGAGAGATAGTCCCCCCACTCATCTGCTGTGAGGTAATGTGGGTGCAGGGCTGAGGCTCTTCCCACCCTGTGCCCTTCACTACCTTCTGTAGTTGGAAGAACTGGCCCTGGGATTCTGGGAATTAGTGAGCTGACCCTGTCTCTTGCTGGCTGGAGCACTCAGGAGAGCAGGCCCTGCTCCTCTCCTGGTCAGCACACCCATCATCGGTCAGACAGGGAGAGTGTATTGAGCATTCACCCAGGACTGATTGGTCAGGGCCGTAAACCAGACTAGGGAGCTGACTTCAACCCTGAACCAGGATCCTACAGAGCTTTTAAACTTGAAATCTACAAGCATCTGTGCCAAGTTATTTTAGGATTAGGGATAGAGAACTTCCTTAGGAAACACATCTTTGTGGTACACTTCTCCCGTTCTCACTGGTTGGGATATTCCACTGTGGCTGGTGACTTGCCTTGTCTAACATTTATGTCCCAACTTGCCAACCAGGATGTCAGTTACCACGTACATGTCTCTTTCTGCCAAGTAGGATGTCAGTTCCCAGGGAGGTCTTGGGAACATAAACTTTACTTGACCCTCACTCAATGTGGGGAGCTGAAAGAAGGCAGCTATCATCCTTGCAGCCATCTTGAGCCATATACCTTTAACAGAGACTTGATTGCATTAGCCTACAACAGCTGAGCACACTCTGATAACATCTTGCTTTAGATACCCAGGATTTTCCTTTGGGTGTGTGAGACTTAAAGGTGTGTGACTTAAGGGTGTGACTTAGAGATCAGATTTAGAGACAAGGCCTAAGGGCATGATTAAAGGTGTGACTTAGAGGCGTGGCTTAGAAGTGAGACATATAAAAGGCAAGAGGCAAACAGAAGAAATCAGTAGACATTAGACACTCGGAGGAGTACAACTTGGAGGAAGAACTTGGAAGCAGTAGTAGGCACTTGAGACTTGAAAAGAGTACAACTAGGAACTAGGAACTCAAGACTTGGGACTTGAAGGGAAGAAGAGAGACTGAAGAATAAACGGGATTGAATCACACTCTGTCTGGTCTCTATTCTTCAAGTCCGTCCTCACTCTCTCTCTTGCTGAACCCCGACCCACAGACCAGAGCAGTTTGGGGCAGTGCTGGCTCTAACAATTTAGCCCCCAAGGCTTTTGGCAGTGGGGGTTCAAACACCGACAGAGCGGTCCGAAACATTTTTGGCCCCCAACGTGGGACAGAGAGGTCTTCAACATTTTTGGCACCCAACGTGGGGCAGCTCAGCCTGCGACAACTCAAAATGGAAATCTTATTCCAAATGGCTTCTTGTATTGGTGCAGGTGCCTCTCTTATGTTGGGGTCCATTCCAGGGGCAGATTATAAAGGGAAAAACCATGAAAGCTCATGCATAAGTTCAAAAGGTACTGCTGGACAGGTGGTTTGGGTCTCATTGTAGCTAAGTATACAAAGCAATTCTAACTGAACTCTATTGTGATTGGTTTCTAAGAACATCAAAGCATAGAACATAACAAAAATGCAATCAACTTGCGTGAGAAAGTTTCCTAGTAACAGTAATAGCATGAAATGGCTGGCTATACAGGTAGCAATTACCCAGGCCTTAGCACTGAGCTACCACCCAGGCCCAGATCCAAGGCTCTGAATTGGTCCCCCTAAAACCTATATCATCTGTGAAGGGTTGGGGCATGTGAAAGTCTCAGTTCTGCTGTTCCACGTCTTCAGGATCTCCATGACACAGGGCACCAACAGGATAACTGGGAGGAGTCAAGGTGCGGACCCAGTATTGATGGTGTCACAGAAGCCAGAGACCTGAACCAGACCAATGACTCGTGTCAATGAACATTTGCAAGCGAAGACATGTGGACAGAGGAATACACTGTGGGACACACTGTGACACACTACAGCATCCACAATAAAATGTTTTCTAGCTTGATGTGTGTGTGTGTGTTCGTGTGTGTTTATTTTTTTGGGGGGAGGTTGCAAGGACAAAGGGCAGATATGAGGGGACAGGGAGATAAGTGAGACCTAGGTGCATGATGTGAAACTCACAAAAAAAAATCAATAAAAAGTTTTTTTTAAAAAAAGACCCTAGTACTCCACTGGGTGGTGGCACACACCGTTAATCCCAGCACTCAGGAGGCAGAAGCAGGCAAATCTGTAAGTCCAAGGCCAGCCTGGTCTACATAGAGAGTTTCAGGATAGCCAGAGCTACTTGGAGAAGCCCTGTCTTGCAATACCAAAAAGAAAGAAAGAAAGAAAAAAAAAAGCAATATTCCAAAACCTAAAACTTTCTGGATGTTGAAATGATTCACAAGTCAATTTCACATCATAAAACTCTGCTTCATACTCAAAATTGTTGGCCATGTTATGTAAATTAGCTTTGAGTTATGTATATTAGGCACCTGGGAAATGCTAATGAATTGCATGGTTAGTGTTGGGTTCCTTCATGCACAATCTGCAGAACGGTGAGATCATGAATTCTTTGAGTGCTTCGAAGGAGGATACTCACTCTCCACATGGATAGTTTGTATTTGTACACAGAAAAACGCTATGCTTGAGAAGCGTGGCTGCCCTCTGTGTGTGCCCCTGAGCACAGAGCCAAGGTGAAATCAGGGCTCAGAAATCTGATGAGGTTGTGGCTGAGTAGAACCTGCCCTGGAGGAGCAGGACATGCTCAAAGAGAACCAATAGGCCTGGCTGTCCTCAGGTTTCAACAAAATAAAGAACTGCCTTAAATGTGAGCACTGGCTGAAATTAAACCTTGTTAAGACCTCTGTGCTCTTCCCACCAAATGGATCTAGGGGTACTCTAGAGACATTTGGGGGGGCTTTTTCCCCTGCATAAAACCAACCAAGTAGACTTAGATATTAAATTGAGGATGAACTCATCAGAGCTCTGACTGACACCGACTGATTCTGTCTTGACCCCAGCACTCTTTCAATGTGCCTATAGCTGGGGCCGTTTACAAACTATGACACCCCTCAATCTCTATCCATCTTTCCCAGTGGGAGCCTCTTTTTGGAGATCAGAGTCTCTTATTCATTCCATGTCTCTGTAAGTCTTCTTGGAAATAATTTTCTGAAAACTTGAGCCTATATCTTTTCTCCCCAGAGGATGCTAGCATCAATTCCATCAGAAGGCTTTAATACCATAGATCTAGTCCCCACCCATCTATCATGTGACCCAATTAGTGCCATACTTCCTGACCGCCAAAGATTGTCTGAGTGTTCCAGGGCACATTCCAGTACTGATGTTGGTCATATATACTTAGCGCCTCAAGTTAAAGTCCAGGTGGGCCTTGAGCTAGCAGCCTTACAGATTTGTAGATCTCCAATACCTTGTCTGAAAAGTCCTCAGGGACAATTACCCAAATGACCCAAAACAAACCCCCCCCCCCCCCCCCCCCCCCCCCCCCCCCCCCCCCCCCCCCCCCCCCCCCCCCCCCCCCCCCCCCCCCCCCCCCCCCCACCCCCCCCCCCCCCCCCCCCCCCCCCCCCCCCCCCCCCCCCCCCACCCCCCCCCCCCCCCCCCCCCCCCCCCCCCCCCCCCCCCCCCCCCCCCCCCCCCCCCCCCCCCCCCCCCCCCCCCCCCCCCCCCCCCCCCCCCCCCCCCCCCCCCCCCCCCCCCCCCCCCCCCCCCCCCCCCCCCCCCCCCCCCCCCCCCCCCCCCCCCCCCCCCCCCCCCCCCCCACCCCCCCCCCCCCCCCCCCCCCCCCCCCCCCACCCCCCCCCCCCCCCCCCCCCCCCCCCCCCCCCCCCCACCCCCCCCCCCCCCCCCCCCCCCCCCCCCCCCCCCCCCCCCCCCCCCCACCCCCCCCCCCCCCCCCCCCCCCCCCCCCCCCCCCCCCCCCCCCCCCCCCCCCCCCCCCCCCCCCCCCCCCCCCCCCCCCCCCCCCCCCCCCCCCCCCCCCCCCCCCCCCCCCCCCCCCCCCCCCCCCCCCCCCACCCCCCCCCCCCCCCCCCCCCCCCCCCCCCCCCCCCCCCCCCCCCCCCCCCCCCCCCCCCCCCCCCCCCCCCCCCCCCCCCCCCCCCCCCCCCCCCCCCCCCCCCCCCCCCCCCCCCCCCCCCCCCCCCCCCCCCCCCCCCCCCCCCCACCCCCCCCCCCCCCCCCCCCCCCCCCCCCCCCCACCCCCCCCCCCCCCCCCCCCCCCCCCCCCCCCCCCCCCCCCCCCCCCCCCCACCCCCCCCCCCCCCCCCCCCCCCCCCCCCCCCCCCCCCCCCCCCCCCCCCCCCCCCCCCCCCCCCCCCCCCCCCCCCCCCCCCCCCCCCCCCCCCCACCCCCCCCCCCCCCCCCCCCCCCCCCCCCCCCCCCCCCCCCCCCCCCCCCCCCCCCCCCCCCCCCCCCCCCCCCCCCCCCCCCCCCCCCCCCCCCCCCCCCCCCCCCCCCCCCCCCCCCCCCCCCCCCCCCCCCCCCCCCCCCCCCCCCCCCCCCCCCCCCCCCCCCCCCCCCCCCCCCCCCCCCCCCCCCCCCCCCCCCCCCCCCCCCCCCCCCCCCCCCCCCCCCCCCCCCCCCCCCCCCCCCCCCCCCCCCCCCCCCCCCCCCCCCCCCCCCCCCCCCCCCCCCCCCCCCCCCCCCCCCCCCCCCCCCCCCCCCCCCCCCCCCCCCCCCCCCCCCCCCCCCCCCCCCCCCCCCCCCCCCCCCCCCCCCCCCCCCCCCCCCCCCCCCCCCCCCCCCCCCCCCACCCCCCCCCCCCCCCCCCCCCCCACCCCCCCCCCCCCCCCCCCCCCCCCCCCCCCCCCCCCCCCCCCCCCCCCCCCCCCCCCCCCCCCCCCCCCCCCCCCCCCCCCCCCCCCCCCCCCCCCCCCCCCCCCCCCCCCACCCCCCCCCCCCCCCCCCCCCCCCCCCCCCCCCCCCCCCCCCCCCCCCCCCCCCCCCCCCCCCCCCCCCCCCCCCCCCCCCCCCCCCCCCCCCCCCCCCCCCCCCCCCCCCCCCCCCCCCCCCCCCCCCCCCCCCCCCACCCCCCCCCCCCCCCCCCCCCCCCCCCCCCCCCCCCCCCCCCCCCCCCCCCCCCCCCCCCCCCCCCCCCCCCCCCCCCCCCCCCCCCCCCCCCCCCCCCCCCCCCCCCCCCCCCCCCCCCCCCCCCCCCCCCCCCCCCCCCCCCCCCCCCCCCCCCCCCCCCCCCCCCCCCCCCCCCCCCCCCCCCCCCCCCCCCCCCCCCCCCCCCCCCCCCCCCCCCCCCCCCCCCCCCCCCCCCCCCCCCCCCCCCCCCCCCCCCCCCCCCCCCCCCCCCCCCCCCCCCCCCCACCCCCCCCCCCCCCCCCCCCCCCCCCCCCCCCCCCCCCCCCCCCCCCCCCCCCCCCCCCCCCCCCCCCCCCCCCCCCCCCCCCCCCCCCCCCCCCCCCCCCCCCCCCCCCCCCCCCCCCCCCCCCCCCCCCCCCCCCCCCCCCCCCCCCCCCCCCCCCCCCCCCCCCCCCCCCCCCCCCCCCCCCCCCCCCCCCCCCCCCCCCCCCCCCCCCCCCCCCCCCCCCCCCCCCCCCCCCCCCCCCCCCCCCCCCCCCCCCCCCCCCCCCCCCCCCCCCCCCCCCCCCCCCCCCCCCCCCCCCCCCCCCCCCCCCCCCCCCCCCCCCCCCCCCCCCCCCCCCCCCCCCCCCCCCCCCCCCCCCCCCCCCCCCCCCCCCCCCCCCCCCCCCCCCCCCCCCCCCCCCCCCCCCCCCCCCCCCCCCCCCCCCCCCCCCCCCCCCCCCCCCCCCCCCCCCCCCCACCCCCCCCCCCCCCCCCCCCCCCCCCCCCCCCCCCCCCCCCCCCCCCCCCCCCCCCCCCCCCCCCCCCCCCCCCCCCCCCCCCCCCCCCCCCCCCCCCCCCCCCCCCCCCCCCCCCCCCACCCCCCCCCCCCCCCCCCCCCCCCCCCCCCCCCCCCCCCCCCCCCCCACCCCCCCCCCCCCCCCCCCCCCCCCCCCCCCCCCCCCCCCCCCCCCCCCCCCCCCCCCCCCCCCCCCCCCCCCCCCCCCCCCCCCCCCCCCCCCCCCCCCCCCCCCCCCCCCCCCACCCCCCCCCCCCCCCCCCCCCCCCCCCCCCCCCCCCCCCCCCCCCCCCCCCCCCCCCCCCCCCCCCCCCCCCCCCCCCCCCCCCCCCCCCCCCCCCCCCCCCCCCCCCCCCCCCCCCCCCCCCCCCCCCCCCCACCCCCCCCCCCCCCCCCCCCACCCCCCCCCCCCCCCCCCCCCCCCCCCCCCCCCCCCCCCCCCCCCCCCCCCCCCCCCCCCCCCCCCCCCCCCCCCCCCCCCCCCCCCCCCCCCCCCCCCCCCCCCCCCCCCCCCCCCCCCCCCCCCCCCCCCCCCCCCCCCCCCCCCCCCCCCCCCCCCCCCCCCACCCCCCCCCCCCCCCCCCCCCCCCCCCCCCCCCCCCCCCCCCCCCCCCCCCCCCCCCCCCCCCCCCCCCCCCCCCCCCCCCCCCCCCCCCCCCCCCCCCCCCCCCCCCCCCCCCCACCCCCCCCCCCCCCCCCCCCCCCCCCCCCCCCCCCCCCCCCCCCCCCCCCCCCCCCCCCCCCCCCCCCCCCCCCCCCCCCCCCCCCCCCCCCCCCCCCCCCCCCCCCCCCCCCCCCCCCCCCCCCCCCCCCCCCCCCCCCCCCCCCCCCCCCCCCCCCCCCCCCCCCCCCCCCCCCCCCCCCCCCCCCCCCCCCCCCCCCCCCCCCCCCCCCCCCCCCCCCCCCCCCCCCCCCCCCCCCCCCCCCCCCCCCCCCCCCCCCCCCCCCCCCCCCCCCCCCCCCCCCCCCCCCCCCCCCCCCCCCCCCCCCCCCCCCCCCCCCCCCCCCCCCCCCCCCCCCCCCCCCCCCCCCCCCCCCCCCCCCCCCCCCCCCCCCCCCCCCCCCCCCCCCCCCCCCCCCCCCCCCCCCCCCCCCCCCCCCCCCCCCCCCCCCCCCCCCCCCCCCCCCCCCCCCCCCCCCCCCCCCCCCCCCCCCCCCCCCCCCCCCCCCCCCCCCCCCCCCCCCCCCCCCCCCCCCCCCCCCCCCCCCCCCCCCCCCCCCCCCCCCCCCCCCCCCCCCCCCCCCCCCCCCCCCCCCCCCCCCCCCCCCCCCACCCCCCCCCCCCCCCCCCCCCCCCCCCCCCCCCCCCCCCCCCCCCCCCCCCCCCCCCCCCCCCCCCCCCCCCCCCCCCCCCCCCCCCCCCCCCCCCCCCCCCCCCCCCCCCCCCCCCCCCCCCCCCCCCCCCCCCCCCCCCCCCCCCCCCCCCCCCCCCCCCCCCCCCCCCCCCCCCCCCCCCCCCCCCCCCCCCCCCCCCCCCCCCCCCCCCCCCCCCCCCCCCCCCCCCCCCCCCCCCCCCCCCCCCCCCCCCCCACCCCCCCCCCCCCCCCCCCCCCCCCCCCCCCCCCCCCCCCCCCCCCCCCCCCCCCCCCCCCCCCCCCCCCCCCCCCCCCCCCCCCCCCCCCCCCCCCCCCCCCCCCCCCCCCCCCCCCCCCCCCCCCCCCCCCCCCCCCCCCCCCCCCCCCCCCCCCCCCCCCCCCCCCCCCCCCCCCCCCCCCCCCCCCCCCCCCCCCCCCCCCCCCCCCCCCCCCCCCCCCCCCCCCCCCCCCCCCCCCCCCCCCCCCCCCCCCCCCCCCCCCCCCCCCCCCCCCCCCCCCCCCCCCCCCCCCCCCCCCCCCCCCCCCCCCCCCCCCCCCCCCCCCCCCCCCCCCCCCCCCCCCCCCCCCCCCCCCCCCCCCCCCCCCCCCCCCCCCCCCCCCCCCCCCCCCCCCCCCCCCCCCCCCCCCCCCCCCCCCCCCCCCCCCCCCCCCCCCCCCCCCCCCCCCCCCCCCCCCCCCCCCCCCCCCCCCCCCCCCCCCCCCCCCCCCCCCCCCCCCCCCCCCCCCCCCCCCCCCCCCCCCCCCCCCCCCCCCCCCCCCCCCCCCCCCCCCCCCCCCCCCCCCCCCCCCCCCCCCCCCCCCCCCCCCCCCCCCCCCCCCCCCCCCCCCCCCCCCCCCCCCCCCCCCCCCCCCCCCCCCCCCCCCCCCCCCCCCCCCCCCCCCCCCCCCCCCCCCCCACCCCCCCCCCCCCCCCCCCCCCCCCCCCCCCCCCCCCCCCCCCCCCCCCCCCCCCCCCCCCCCCCCCCCCCCCCCCCCCCCCCCCCCCCCCCCCCCCCCCCCCCCCCCCCCCCCCCCCCCCCCCCCCCCCCCCCCCCCCCCCCCCCCCCCCCCCCCCCCCCCCCCCCCCCCCCCCCCCCCACCCCCCCCCCCCCCCCCCCCCCCCCCCCCCCCCCCCCCCCCCCCCCCCCCCCCCCCCCCCCCCCCCCCCCCCCCCCCCCCCCCCCCCCCCCCCCCCCCCCCCCCCCCCCCCCCCCCCCCCCCCCCCCCCCCCCCCCCCCCCCCCCCCCCCCCCCCCCCCCCCCCCCCCCCCCCCCCCCCCCCCCCCCCCCCCCCCCCCCCCCCCCCCCCCCCCCCCCCCCCCCCCCCCCCCCCCCCCCCCCCCCCCCCCCCCCCCCCCCCCCCCCCCCCCCCCCCCCCCCCCCCCCCCCCCCCCCCCCCCCCCCCCCCCCCCCCCCCCCCCCCCCCCCCCCCCCCCCCCCCCCCCCCCCCCCCCCCCCCCCCCCCCCCCCCCCCCCCCCCCCCCCCCCCCCCCCCCCCCCCCCCCCCCCCCCCCCCCCCCCCCCCCCCCCCCCCCCCCCCCCCCCCCCCCCCCCCCCCCCCCCCCCCCCCCCCCCCCCCCCCCCCCCCCCCCCCCCCCCCCCCCCCCCCCCCCCCCCCCCCCCCCCCCCCCCCCCCCCCCCCCCCCCCCCCCCCCCCCCCCCCCCCCCCCCCCCCCCCCCCCCCCCCCCCCCCCCCCCCCCCCCCCCCCCCCCCCCCCCCCCCCCCCCCCCCCCCCCCCCCCCCCCCCCCCCCCCCCCCCCCCCCCCCCCCCCCCCCCCCCCCCCCCCCCCCCCCCCCCCCCCCCCCCCCCCCCCCCCCCCCCCCCCCCCCCCCCCCCCCCCCCCCCCCCCCCCCCCCCCCCCCCCCCCCCCCCCCCCCCCCCCCCCCCCCCCCCCCCCCCCCCCCCCCCCCCCCCCCCCCCCCCCCCCCCCCCCCCCCCCCCCCCCCCCCCCCCCCCCCCCCCCCCCCCCCCCCCCCCCCCCCCCCCCCCCCCCCCCCCCCCCCCCCCCCCCCCCCCCCCCCCCCCCCCCCCCCCCCCCCCCCCCCCCCCCCCCCCCCCCCCCCCCCCCCCCCCCCCCCCCCCCCCCCCCCCCCCCCCCCCCCCCCCCCCCCCCCCCCCCCCCCCCCCCCCCCCCCCCCCCCCCCCCCCCCCCCCCCCCCCCCCCCCCCCCCCCCCCCCCCCCCCCCCCCCCCCCCCCCCCCCCCCCCCCCCCCCCCCCCCCCCCCCCCCCCCCCCCCCCCCCCCCCCCCCCCCCCCCCCCCCCCCCCCCCCCCCCCCCCCCCCCCCCCCCCCCCCCCCCCCCCCCCCCCCCCCCCCCCCCCCCCCCCCCCCCCCCCCCCCCCCCCCCCCCCCCCCCCCCCCCCCCCCCCCCCCCCCCCCCCCCCCCCCCCCCCCCCCCCCCCCCCCCCCCCCCCCCCCCCCCCCCCCCCCCCCCCCCCCCCCCCCCCCCCCCCCCCCCCCCCCCCCCCCCCCCCCCCCCCCCCCCCCCCCCCCCCCCCCCCCCCCCCCCCCCCCCCCCCCCCCCCCCCCCCCCCCCCCCCCCCCCCCCCCCCCCCCCCCCCCCCCCCCCCCCCCCCCCCCCCCCCCCCCCCCCCCCCCCCCCCCCCCCCCCCCCCCCCACCCCCCCCCCCCCCCCCCCCCCCCCCCCCCCCCCCCCCCCCCCCCCCCCCCCCCCCCCCCCCCCCCCCCCCCCCCCCCCCCCCCCCCCCCCCCCCCCCCCCCCCCCCCCCCCCCCCCCCCCCCCCCCCCCCCCCCCCCCCCCCCCCCCCCCCCCCCCCCCCCCCCCCCCCCCCCCCCCCCCCCCCCCCCCCCCCCCCCCCCCCCCCCCCCCCCCCCCCCCCCCCCCCCCCCCCCCCCCCCCCCCCCCCCCCCCCCCCCCCCCCCCCCCCCCCCCCCCCCCCCCCCCCCCCCCCCCCCCCCCCCCCCCCCCCCCCCCCCCCCCCCCCCCCCCCCCCCCCCCCCCCCCCCCCCCCCCCCCCCCCCCCCCCCCCCCCCCCCCCCCCCCCCCCCCCCCCCCCCCCCCCCCCCCCCCCCCCCCCCCCCCCCCCCCCCCCCCCCCCCCCCCCACCCCCCCCCCCCCCCCCCCCCCCCCCCCCCCCCCCCCCCCCCCCCCCCCCCCCCCCCCCCCCCCCCCCCCCCCCCCCCCCCCCCCCCCCCCCCCCCCCCCCCCCCCCCCCCCCCCCCCCCCCCCCCCCCCCCCCCCCCCCCCCCCCCCCCCCCCCCCCCCCCCCCCCCCCCCCCCCCCCCCCCCCCCCCCCCCCCCCCCCCCCCCCCCCCCCCCCCCCCCCCCCCCCCCCCCCCCCCCCCCCCCCCCCCCCCCCCCCCCCCCCCCCCCCCCCCCCCCCCCCCCCCCCCCCCCCCCCCCCCCCCCCCCCCCCCCCCCCCCCCCCCCCCCCCCCCCCCCCCCCCCCCCCCCCCCCCCCCCCCCCCCCCCCCCCCCCCCCCCCCCCCCCCCCCCCCCCCCCCCCCCCCCCCCCCCCCCCCCCCCCCCCCCCCCCCCCCCCCCCCCCCCCCCCCCCCCCCCCCCCCCCCCCCCCCCCCCCCCCCCCCCCCCCCCCCCCCCCCCCCCCCCCCCCCCCCCCACCCCCCCCCCCCCCCCCCCCCCCCCCCCCCCCCCCCCCCCCCCCCCCCCCCCCCCCCCCCCCCCCCCCCCCCCCCCCCCCCCCCCCACCCCCCCCCCCCCCCCCCCCCCCCCCCCCCCCCCCCCCCCCCCCCCCCCCCCCCCCCCCCCCCCCCCCCCCCCCCCCCCCCCCCCCCCCCCCCCCCCCACCCCCCCCCCCCCCCCCCCCCCCCCCCCCCCCCCCCCCCCCCCCCCCCCCCCCCCCCCCCCCCCCCCCCCCCCCCCCCCCCCCCCCCCCCCCCCCCCCCCCCCCCCCCCCCCCCCCCCCCCCCCCCCCCCCCCCCCCCCCCCCCCCCCCCCCCCCCCCCCCCCCCCCCCCCCCCCCCCCCCCCCCCCCCCCCCCCCCCCCCCCCCCCCCCCCCCCCCCCCCCCCCCCCCCCCCCCCCCCCCCCCCCCCCCCCCCCCCCCCCCCCCCCCCCCCCCCCCCCCCCCCCCCCCCCCCCCCCCCCCCCCCCCCCCCCCCCCCCCCCCCCCCCCCCCCCCCCCCCCCCCCCCCCCCCCCCCCCCCCCCCCCCCCCCCCCCCCCCCCCCCCCCCCCCCCCCCCCCCCCCCCCCCCCCCCCCCCCCCCCCCCCCCCCCCCCCCCCCCCCCCCCCCCCCCCCCCCCCCCCCCCCCCCCCCCCCCCCCCCCCCCCCCCCCCCCCCCCCCCCCCCCCCCCCCCCCCCCCCCCCCCCCCCCCCCCCCCCCCCCCCCCCCCCCCCCCCCCCCCCCCCCCCCCCCCCCCCCCCCCCCCCCCCCCCCCCCCCCCCCCCCCCCCCCCCCCCCCCCCCCCCCCCCCCCCCCCCCCCCCCCCCCCCCCCCCCCCACCCCCCCCCCCCCCCCCCCCCCCCCCCCCCCCCCCCCCCCCCCCCCCCCCCCCCCCCCCCCCCCCCCCCCCCCCCCCCCCCCCCCCCCCCCCCCCCCCCCCCCCCCCCCCCCCCCCCCCCCCCCCCCCCCCCCCCCCCCCCCCCCCCCCCCCCCCCCCCCCCCCCCCCCCCCCCCCCCCCCCCCCCCCCCCCCCCCCCCCCCCCCCCCCCCCCCCCCCCCCCCCCCCCCCCCCCCCCCCCCCCCCCCCCCCCCCCCCCCCCCCCCCCCCCCCCCCCCCCCCACCCCCCCCCCCCCCCCCCCCCCCCCCCCCCCCCCCCCCCCCCCCCCCCCCCCCCCCCCCCCCCCCCCCCCCCCCCCCCCCCCCCCCCCCCCCCCCCCCCCCCCCCCCCCCCCCCCCCCCCCCCCCCCCCCCCCCCCCCCCCCCCCCCCCCCCCCCCCCCCCCCCCCCCCCCCCCCCCCCCCCCCCCCCCCCCCCCCCCCCCCCCCCCCCCCCCCCCCCCCCCCCCCCCCCCCCCCCCCCCCCCCCCCCCCCCCCCCCCCCCCCCCCCCCCCCCCCCCCCCCCCCCCCCCCCCCCCCCCCCCCCCCCCCCCCCCCCCCCCCCCCCCCCCCCCCCCCCCCCCCCCCCCCCCCCCCCCCCCCCCCCCCCCCCCCCCCCCCCCCCCCCCCCCCCCCCCCCCCCCCCCCCCCCCCCCCCCCCCCCCCCCCCCCCCCCCCCCCCCCCCCCCCCCCCCCCCCCCCCCCCCCCCCCCCCCCCCCCCCCCCCCCCCCCCCCCCCCCCCCCCCCCCCCCCCCCCCCCCCCCCCCCCCCCCCCCCCCCCCCCCCCCCCCCCCCCCCCCCCCCCCCCCCCCCCCCCCCCCCCCCCCCCCCCCCCCCCCCCCCCCCCCCCCCCCCCCCCCCCCCCCCCCCCCCCCCCCCCCCCCCCCCCCCCCCCCCCCCCCCCCCCCCCCCCCCCCCCCCCCCCCCCCCCCCCCCCCCCCCCCCCCCCCCCCCCCCCCCCCCCCCCCCCCCCCCCCCCCCCCCCCCCCCCCCCCCCCCCCCCCCCCCCCCCCCCCCCCCCCCCCCCCCCCCCCCCCCCCCCCCCCCCCCCCCCCCCCCCCCCCCCCCCCCCCCCCCCCCCCCCCCCCCCCCCCCCCCCCCCCCCCCCCCCCCCCCCCCCCCCC
Source organism: Arvicanthis niloticus (assembly GCF_011762505.2). Classification (NCBI taxonomy): domain Eukaryota; kingdom Metazoa; phylum Chordata; class Mammalia; order Rodentia; family Muridae; genus Arvicanthis; species Arvicanthis niloticus. Next base: position 49,159 of record NW_023046293.1, read on the forward strand.
CCCCCCCCCCCCCCCCCCCCCCCCCCCCCCCCCCCCCCCCCCCCCCCCCCCCCCCCCCCCCCCCCCCCCCCCCCCCCCCCCCCCCCCCCCCCCCCCCCCCCCCCCCCCCCCCCCCCCCCCCCCCCCCCCCCCCCCCCCCCCCCCCCCCCCCCCCCCCCCCCCCCCCCCCCCCCCCCCCCCCCCCCCCCCCCCCCCCCCCCCCCCCCCCCCCCCCCCCCCCCCCCCCCCCCCCCCCCCCCCCCCCCCCCCCCCCCCCCCCCCCCCCCCCCCCCCCCCCCCCCCCCCCCCCCCCCCCCCCCCCCCCCCCCCCCCCCCCCCCCCCCCCCCCCCCCCCCCCCCCCCCCCCCCCCCCCCCCCCCCCCCCCCCCCCCCCCCCCCCCCCCCCCCCCCCCCCCCCCCCCCCCCCCCCCCCCCCCCCCCCCCCCCCCCCCCCCCCCCCCCCCCCCCCCCCCCCCCCCCCCCCCCCCCCCCCCCCCCCCCCCCCCCCCCCCCCCCCCCCCCCCCCCCCCCCCCCCCCCCCCCCCCCCCCCCCCCCCCCCCCCCCCCCCCCCCCCCCCCCCCCCCCCCCCCCCCCCCCCCCCCCCCCCCCCCCCCCCCCCCCCCCCCCCCCCCCCCCCCCCCCCCCCCCCCCCCCCCCCCCCCCCCCCCCCCCCCCCCCCCCCCCCCCCCCCCCCCCCCCCCCACCCCCCCCCCCCCCCCCCCCCCCCCCCCCCCCCCCCCCCCCCCCCCCCCCCCCCCCCCCCCCCCCCCCCCCCCCCCCCCCCCCCCCCCCCCCCCCCCCCCCCCCCCCCCCCCCCCCCCCCCCCCCCCCCCCCCCCCCCCCCCCCCCCCCCCCCCCCCCCCCCCCCCCCCCCCCCCCCCCCCCCCCCCCCCCCCCCCCCCCCCCCCCCCCCCCCCCCCCCCCCCCCCCCCCCCCCCCCCCCCCCCCCCCCCCCCCCCCCCCCCCCCCCCCCCCCCCCCCCCCCCCCCCCCCCCCCCCCCCCCCCCCCCCCCCCCCCCCCCCCCCCCCCCCCCCCCCCCCCCCCCCCCCCCCCCCCCCCCCCCCCCCCCCCCCCCCCCCCCCCCCCCCCCCCCCCCCCCCCCCCCCCCCCCCCCCCCCCCCCCCCCCCCCCCCCCCCCCCCCCCCCCCCCCCCCCCCCCCCCCCCCCCCCCCCCCCCCCCCCCCCCCCCCCCCCCCCCCCCCCCCCCCCCCCCCCCCCCCCCCCCCCCCCCCCCCCCCCCCCCCCCCCCCCCCCCCCCCCCCCCCCCCCCCCCCCACCCCCCCCCCCCCCCCCCCCCCCCCCCCCCCCCCCCCCCCCCCCCCCCCCCCCCCCCCCCCCCCCCCCCCCCCCCCCCCCCCCCCCCCCCCCCCCCCCCCCCCCCCCCCCCCCCCCCCCCCCCCCCCCCCCCCCCCCCCCCCCCCCCCCCCCCCCCCCCCCCCCCCCCCCCCCCCCCCCCCCCCCCCCCCCCCCCCCCCCCCCCCCCCCCCCCCCCCCCCCCCCCCCCCCCCCCCCCCCCCCCCCCCCCCCCCCCCCCCCCCCCCCCCCCCCCCCCCCCCCCCCCCCCCCCCCCCCCCCCCCCCCCCCCCCCCCCCCCCCCCCCCCCCCCCCCCCCCCCCCCCCCCCCCCCCCCCCCCCCCCCCCCCCCCCCCCCCCCCCCCCCCCCCCCCCCCCCCCCCCCCCCCCCCCCCACCCCCCCCCCCCCCCCCCCCCCCCCCCCCCCCCCCCCCCCCCCCCCCCCCCCCCCCCCCCCCCCCCCCCCCCCCCCCCCCCCCCCCCCCCCCCCCCCCCCCCCCCCCCCCCCCCCCCCCCCCCCCCCCCCCCCCCCCCCCCCCCCCCCCCCCCCCCCCCCCCCCCCCCCCCCCCCCCCCCCCCCCCCCCCCCCCCCCCCCCCCCCCCCCCCCCCCCCCCCCCCCCCCCCCCCCCCCCCCCCCCCCCCCCCCCCCCCCCCCCCCCCCCCCCCCCCCCCCCCCCCCCCCCCCCCCCCCCCCCCCCCCCCCCCCCCCCCCCCCCCCCCCCCCCCCCCCCCCCCCCCCCCCCCCCCCCCCCCCCCCCCCCCCCCCCCCCCCCCCCCCCCCCCCCCCCCCCCCCCCCCCCCCCCCCCCCCCCCCCCCCCCCCCCCCCCCCCCCCCCCCCCCCCCCCCCCCCCCCCCCCCCCCCCCCCCCCCCCCCCCCCCCCCCCCCCCCCCCCCCCCCCCCCCCCCCCCCCCCCCCCCCCCCCCCCCCCCCCCCCCCCCCCCCCCCCCCCCCCCCCCCCCCCCCCCCCCCCCCCCCCCCCCCCCCCCCCCCCCCCCCCCCCCCCCCCCCCCCCCCCCCCCCCCCCCCCCCCCCCCCCCCCCCCCCCCCCCCCCCCCCCCCCCCCCCCCCCCCCCCCCCCCCCCCCCCCCCCCCCCCCCCCCCCCCCCCCCCCCCCCCCCCCCCCCCCCCCCCCCCCCCCCCCCCCCCCCCCCCCCCCCCCCCCCCCCCCCCCCCCCCCCCCCCCCCCCCCCCCCCCCCCCCCCCCCCCCCCCCCCCCCCCCCCCCCCCCCCCCCCCCCCCCCCCCCCCCCCCCCCCCCCCCCCCCCCCCCCCCCCCCCCCCCCCCCCCCCCCCCCCCCCCCCCCCCCCCCCCCCCCCCCCCCCCCCCCCCCCCCCCCCCCCCCCCCCCCCCCCCCCCCCCCCCCCCCCCCCCCCCCCCCCCCCCCCCCCCCCCCCCCCCCCCCCCCCCCCCCCCCCCCCCCCCCCCCCCCCCCCCCCCCCCCCCCCCCCCCCCCCCCCCCCCCCCCCCCCCCCCCCCCCCCCCCCCCCCCCCCCCCCCCCCCCCCCCCCCCCCCCCCCCCCCCCCCCCCCCCCCCCCCCCCCCCCCCCCCCCCCCCCCCCCCCCCCCCCCCCCCCCCCCCCCCCCCCCCCCCCCCCCCCCCCCCCCCCCCCCCCCCCCCCCCCCCCCCCCCCCCCCCCCCCCCCCCCCCCCCCCCCCCCCCCCCCCCCCCCCCCCCCCCCCCCCCCCCCCCCCCCCCCCCCCCCCCCCCCCCCCCCCCCCCCCCCCCCCCCCCCCCCCCCCCCCCCCCCCCCCCCCCCCCCCCCCCCCCCCCCCCCCCCCCCCCCCCCCCCCCCCCCCCCCCCCCCCCCCCCCCCCCCCCCCCCCCCCCCCCCCCCCCCCCCCCCCCCCCCCCCCCCCCCCCCCCCCCCCCCCCCCCCCCCCCCCCCCCCCCCCCCCCCCCCCCCCCCCCCCCCCCCCCCCCCCCCCCCCCCCCCCCCCCCCCCCCCCCCCCCCCCCCCCCCCCCCCCCCCCCCCCCCCCCCCCCCCCCCCCCCCCCCCCCCCCCCCCCCCCCCCCCCCCCCCCCCCCCCCCCCCCCCCCCCCCCCCCCCCCCCCCCCCCCCCCCCCCCCCCCCCCCCCCCCCCCCCCCCCCCCCCCCCCCCCCCCCCCCCCCCCCCCCCCCCCCCCCCCCCCCCCCCCCCCCCCCCCCCCCCCCCCCCCCCCCCCCCCCCCCCCCCCCCCCCCCCCCCCCCCCCCCCCCCCCCCCCCCCCCCCAAATGACCATCACTAACTTCACCCTGGTTCTTTCAGAAACCCTCAAGAGACGACATAGCAAACTCATCCTCACCACTTTACAGCCACTGTGCCTCTCCCTGCCCCTCTCTGTCCCCAAGTCAACTAAACCCATGGTCTACAACCAGCATCTGCCTGCCAGTCAACATTGTGAGTACACCAGTCTGAACCTTCGGTGTCCTGATCCCACAGCCTAAATCAGACCATGCCTCCCAGCACTCTCCCTGACAGAGTTAAGTAGTGTTCTATGCAGTGCCTTAGGATCACACAATTTATGATGCTTGACTTGTCTATGCCCTGGCCGTATACACTGTGGAGAACTAAATCTTGTGATGTGAAAGTTCCGAGAACTAAATCTTGTGATGTGAAACTTCCAGCCACAGTTATAAAAAGATCTTCCCTTTGTTCTGGGGACTGACCTGAGTCTCCTCATGGACTGGCCTAAGACTGCTTGGTGGGGTTTGGCTCAGATATAAAGACTGCTCTCTGAAGATGTCCTCAGGCTTCCTCTAAATTCCTCTCTTGGTGGCTCTCTCTATCACCCTATTTATTTTTTTTTATCCTCACTATTAATGAAGCTTCACTGAGGGGAAGTGCAGACTGAATGAGAATGTCCCTCATAGTCTCGGGCATCTGAACACTTGTCTCCAGTTGGTGGTGCTGTTTGGGGAAATTTAACTGGCACTGCCTCACTGGAAAAAGTACATGGGGGGTGAGGGTGTTTGGGAGGGTGGGGGGTTGGGTTAGGGTGGCAGAATTTTTCCTGTCCAATTAATGTAAATATTAGTTCAACAGGAGGTCTGTGATTGACAGGGAAAGGGAGGTGGAGCTAAGAGTTACAGAGACAGGGAGCGACACAGAGGAGAGGAGAAGGAAGCAAGTGCAGGACGAAGCAGATGATTCAGATCACGTGGCTTTATATAGCCCTAGGTAGATATAATATCATATAGGGATTAAATAATTGGGGTAACTTGTCTAATCTAGGTGGGCAGCTTGTACCACTATCAGTTGGCCCTGTATTTATTGTGTGGGCATCTTGTGAATTGAGAATTTATTGATCTCTAAATCTGACTGATTAATTATAAGCTTCTAGAGTTTTGTTTTACCGGGTTACTGGAATGGGACTGCCGCCACTAGGGGGTTTATGACTGAGAAGGTACAGGCAGCTCTGAGACAAGAGAACCGAGCTGAGAGGACTGCGACTGGTTGCTGAGCTGGCTAGCTTAGAGACAGAGGTGGCAAGACTGCTGCTGGAGCAGAGAGTAGCTGTGTGTAGCATGGAAACTTGTCAATGTTTTTTAATACTTCTTGCATAGGTGGGTGGGCGGGCTTTAAGATTTAAGCTTTGAGATACTTCAGTTCACTTTTTTCCTTTCATGCTTGTGGTTGGAGATGTAAGTTCTCTCTTAGCTTTCTGTTCCAGCCATGTGCCTGCTGTTCTACCACACGTACCACCAGGATAGGCATGTCTTCCTCTATAAGATGCTTTGACAATGATGGGTTTTGTTTTCTTTTGTTTTGTTGAGACAGTGTCTCACTATGTAGCTCTGGCTGTCCTGGAACTCATTATGTGGGCCTTGAATTCATAGAGATCCATCTGCCTCCTGCCTCCTCTCCCTCCTCTGCCTCCGCCTCCGCTGCCTCCTCCGCCTCCTTCGCCTCCTCCTTCTCCTCACCTCCTCCGCCTCCTGCCTCCTGCAAGTGCTGGGATTAAGGTGAACACCACAACCTGACTACTTTTTTTTCTTGACATACACTGCTTCCCTTTCCATCCCCCATTCTACCCACCCAGTTTAAACAAAATTTTGCTGTCGCATCAAAACCATCACTGATTTATATTTCTCTCTCTGGCCTTCCTTCCATTTTGTCGGCCAGGAATTATTCTCTGGGCTATCTCTAACTCATGATCTTATGAAACTTATACCCCAAAATGAGATCTTAAATTTCTGGAACATGTCTAGACTAGTAGCTGCCCTCACAGTTGCATCATTGTGTCTATGACTAGACACATGACTGGCTAAGCTCCTGGCAAGTAGGAAGAGAGTATTTATTGGACACACAGAGCCCTTCCCACTTATTCTCCAGTTCCTGGCCCAAATGCCACCCAGCCACAATCCCCAGCCTCCTGGAGGGAAGGACATTTCTAATATAAACTCTACTCTGAAACAGAAGATCCCCATACTGGAGAGACCTTTCTTCAAGTCTCAGGAAATCACAACCACCCAAAGATCACAAGAAACCATACCTGGATGCAATCAGCAGAGGCTTTATTTGGGAAGTTGGCCGGCCAAGGTCAAACCACGAGCAGAGTTTGACCTCGAGTGGCAGGCTAAGGGGTCTTTTAAAGAGAAAAACCGAAAACCAGGGGAGTGAGGAGGGGATGAGGAGTTGCCAAGGATACATAACATAAGAATAGGGAAACATTCCAGAGAAACCCACCCTGAATGGTTAATAGCCATGGAAATTACTCAGTACAATCATTTTTCTCAAAAATGTGATTTTACCATGTTATTGTGTCCCACCCTGTCATTTACCAACTATTTCAGATTACTATCTTCACTTCTTCCGGCTATAGCCCCACCTAGGTGACTTGCATCTTATCTGTGGTCAGGAATGTGTCTTCCTGCCTTGGGCCTCTCCCACCCATAGGTGGCCTACTGCCCGAGGCTTGAGGAATGTAATCCATCCAGCAAGTGTCCTAGGGTAGTGAAGGCCTGTAATCTTATTATCAGTTCCACCTTCTGGGACCTGCATTTTTCTGCCCAGGTCTAAGGGCAAGAAAAAGTCTACTAAGGGCAAAGAAAAAGTCTACTATATCTTATAAAATGGTCTTTATAATTTTTCACTCTATAAAACCTTTTACAACCCTTAGTGTATGCAGATGACGTACTGATGATGCAGACAGACAATGAAACACTGTCTCAAGCCAGAGTGGCGCCATCTGCATGCAGTTTTTCCAAACCAGACTTTTTACCTGTTCTTCCTATGCAGTTTCAAGCCATCTGTAGAGACTACGGAAGTAGCTATGGTTAGAATTGTTTAAAGCCTTCAGAAGCTTTCTGCAGGTACTTCTGATGGAGTCCTCCCACTCTAATAGAATCCAAAAGATGTGACCCTTCCCCTGTGAGTCCTGCCAGACTTGTTGGTGGGTGCTCAGGGTTGTTTGTTTGTTTTTTAAGACAAGGTTTCTCTGTATAGCCCTGGCTGTCCTGGAACTCACTCTGTAGACCAGGCTGGCCTGGAACTCAGAAATATTACCTCTGCCTCCCAAGTGCTGGGATTAAAGGTGTGCGCCACCACCACCCGGCATGGGTGCTCAGGGTTTTAATCTGCCTTCTTATTCTTCCTCTTCATCATCATCTTCATGATGGAGGTGTATAATCTTCTCTGGAGCTAGTAGGAAGGGGGTCAGGGATCTTGATCTCACTAATGGACCTTGTGAACTGGTGTCACAGATGGTCGGTGTCTTTGAAAACTACTGATGTGTGTGCTCCACTGTTGATTTCTGCAGCCTCAAGGCGTGGGCAGCTCTGACCAGTGAGCTGAATGTACAGCGGGTTGATGAACGATGCTGTCTGGAGATCAATGTCACACATCACTCGACTGGCACAAAGTGCCTTCTGGGAGCCGTTTTGAAACAGGCTTCCCATCATCCCACTGCACACACCCATGTTTATGAGTTACTTTCTTAACCTGTCTCTGGCTGGAACTAATGTCCCGGTACTCAATGTTACTGCTGTCAAGGTGCTTGTAGATTTCAGCCAAGAAAATATCCAAGCTCTGAAGTCTTCAGAAAGTGAACTCTTGTCAGGCCAGACATGGAGCTCTTGTGCAAGCTAAGGAACTGCCAGGAAACTCTCTCTACCCTTGTTGCTTCTTTGACTTAAAAATGTCTCCAAAACATGTGATCTTCAATATATAAAACCCAACAGGTCACAGACTATATCGGATAAATCTCCTGAGTGGTGATGCCAGGCAGTAGAGGGCCTGTGTAGGTACCAATTTTCAGTTTCCCAGTTTTCCATCTGATATAGTACTGTGCCTTCTCCAAAAAGAAAGGTTTCTGTGCATCCAAAATCAGACCAAAGTAAGACTGCTGTGGTTGATTGGAGCTCCCAGGCTTGGGGCCATGTGGGAACTCAAACAGGTAAGTCATGATTTTATCTGTATATTTATAGTCACTGTCAGTGACAAGAAACACTTTCCCTACTTCCTTCATCTGACTCAGAAGCAATGGCAAGTTCCCATTTTTGACAATTTACTTAAGGTTTTTCAACTGTCTTTTCTAAAGGGAGCCTTTGTAATGGATCCAGTGAACTGTGTTCTCATATCCTGGAACATGCTCTGGTGGGTTATGAAGAGGTCCCCATCTTTAAATCCTGTGTTACAACTGGTATATCTGGGACAATTAGTAAATTAGAAAAAAAAAAAAACTACTAGGCAGGTCCCTGGAAACAGGTAGGTCTCTGGAAAATTGAATAGTACGTTAAGAATGTAAACTGGTTCTGCGTCATCTCCTTGGATAAATTTATTTGGATATTGCTCTCTAGTTTCTGGTCCTCTTATGAAGTTAAATCCATGTGCACAAAGCGAGAGGTTTTCATAGGCATTAACTTTCAAAAGATTCCATAGAATGTGTCAAAGACAAGTTCTCTGGTAAAGAATATAGAATTGTATGCAAAGCTGAGCAGCTCCTAAGGAGAGCCAGTGGAAATGAATCTCTCTGCAGTAAGCTCAGAGCCAAAAACTCATACTCCAGAGACTTGTACACAGCAAAGGTATAATCTGTATCAAAGTCCAAACACTGCAGCTTCTCCATGGTAAACTCCGGCTCACAGACACCTGGCAGTAGGCTTTATCACCTCAGGCACATCACTGCATTCCATAAGTGGTCATACCAGGAGGATTCATTTCTTTGTATGAAGAATTCGGCTCCACCACACAGCAGCAGTCCTGGAACACAACTACTTTTATTTATTTATTTATTTATTTATTTATTTATTTATTTATTTATTTAGAGGATTCTTTACATAGCCCTGACTGTCCTGGAACTCACTATGTAGACCAGGCTGTCCAGGAATTCACAGAGATCTATTTGCCTGTCTCCCAAGTGCTGGGATCAAAGACATGCACCACCACCCCTGGCCTTATAAAAATTTTAAATAAGAGCCCTCCACTAGAATCATGTTAATTCAACATCTTGTGGCTCAGGACTCACTCCAACTGAGAAAGATCAGAAGGACTCCCTGTCGTCTTGTGGCAAAAGTGAAGGGCTATTCAGGCATTATTAATTGCTATCAAGGACTGCTCAATACTGCTAGAAATTCTGATACTGAGTTATGTTTTCCTTACTGCTTTCTGTGAATGACTGAAATTGTCAAGTGCTTGTTGTTTGATAGGCCCTTCCCTGGTTCCTGGCAGTCCCGTGCAGGGACCTGTCAGTCAGGGAGTGCCGTTACTATCAAATGGCTGGAATGCCCTCATGGCAGCAGACCTGTTTCGATTATTTCACAAGTACTCTGTGAACACCCCAGCAGCCTCAGAAGTCATGTTCCAGCCATGACTAACCACTCCAGACAGCCTGGCAGCCTTGGGAAAGTAGAACAGTTCATAAGTCAAGCTTCAGTTGAACTTTAAATGACCCCACTCCTCCTGCAACTATTCTTACTCAAGCCAGAGGGGAGCACCTCCCCGTAGGCCAGTAGAAGTCTGTGGTTGGTGTGAGCACAATCTTTCGTTTGCATGAATTGTGATGGGTGCAGACACAGCCCCCTTTTTGCATAAAGGGCTGTGCTATGATTAATATAAATGTCTGTTACACCTGTTTCTGTCCATGTAATTAAACTGGTCACTTTCAGAAGTATTTTATAATACTTTTCCTAAATTTCTGAGAACTTCCTATGTGCAGACAATGGGTTTTAATGTACTCACACCCCACGAATTTCCTAATCCCTCCCAGATCCAGCCCCCTCCCAACTGTGTGCTATCTCTCTTTCCAGTTTGTGCTGCCTGTATACTCATGGATGTGGGGCATTCTCTGGAGCATAGCTGACCTACCAGGGGCCACACCCTTAAAGGAAAACAAACTCTCCTTCCAGAAGCCACCAACTCTCAGGAGTGCCTCAGCTGGGGGTGAAGGCTTGTGAGCCCCTCCACCCACCATGATGAATATTGGCTGGCTTGGTCTTGTGCAAGTCTTGTATAGGCACCCACATCAGCTGTGACCCATGAGTGCAGAGATCCTGTTCCATCCAGAAGACAGTGCTTTTGTCACATCTTCCATGACCTCTGAATGGCTCTTATAGTCTTCCTGCTCTCTTTTCCTTGATGATCCATGAGCCTCAGGGGAGTCAAGTGTGATACAGATATCCCCTTGTCAGCTGGGAGTCAGCTGGGAGATACTTTCTTGTACTATCCCCTGGTATAGCAATATCAGGCTCTATAACTGGCTGTCTTTTCCCAGTTTTGCCTTGATTTTTATTGTAAGTATAGCAGGATGACTTGGTAACAGAAAAGAGGAGACAGAAAAGTGTCAGCAGTGGACATAGTAGCAGCAAAAGCTGGGAGGCGATGGTGGGACCTCTCTCAGAAGTGGCACTGTGGCAAACAGACTTCTTTGTGACAGAGAATAGCTAGAGTCAGAGACAATGGAAGCAGACACAGCAGAGCCGACGGAGGATGGTGGATATATAGATCTTACACAGACACAAGAGACGGGGATTTCGGGATAGGGCATTTCTGGGCAGCTGCCAAGCTCTAAGGGCTGAGATCTCAGCACCAAAGGTCCAAAACGAGCCTTAACAGTAAGGTTAATGGAAGCCTGATGTTTAGGAACTGGCACCAGCTATTGTTAGGAGATGGAGACCCAGTACCCATACTTTCAAGCTGTATGCTCTGGCTGGCACTGATTGCTGCTGAAGCAAGGCAAAGCATCACATTAGTTGCCAAACACCAGGTCACTGGCAATCAAAGCCAAGAACAGTAAGCCTGAGATGCCTGAGTGATGCTTCTGGTCTGGAGAGCCTCTAGTTCTCAAGCCTTGGGGTTATATGCCTCTGAGTCTGTCACAAAATGCCAATACTAAGAGATTTACTCTTCATCCACTGATGAGTTTCTCTCAGAGTAGTAGCAGTTGTTAACACAGGTAGGAACTGGACCACTTTAACACAGAATCAGATCTAATAGGCACCTGGGTTTCCTTCTTAGCAATCAGCCCGAGTTGCTCAGCTAGATCCCAACTAGACACAAGGACTTCAATACAAGCCTGGATGAGCCTGGACCATCAGGACAACTAATCATGCTGACTCCATCATGGTATAACTAAATCCATCATCAGTGTTGACTGCCAACAAATTTTAATCAAAAGAGGAAATTTAAACTTTAAGATAAGCCTAGGCCAGTAAGATGGCTTGGTGGGTAAGGGTGCTTGCTGTCAAGAACCATGACCTAGATCTGCTATCCAGAACACACATGGTGAAAGAAAAGAATTTACTGCTCTCACAGTTTGTCTTCTGACCTCTGTGTGTACCCTGGCACACATGCACTGCTCCACACACTAAATGGATGGGTGGGTGAATGGATGGATGGATGGATGGATGGATGGATGGATGGATGGATGGATGGGTGGATGGATGGATGGATGGATGGATGGATGGATGGATGGATGGATGGATGGGTGGGTGGATGAATGGATGAATGGATGGATGGATGGATGGATGGGTGGATGGGTGGGTGGATGGATGGGTGGATGAATGGATGGATGAATGGATAGGTGATGTGTGGATGGATGGATGGGTGGGTGGATAGATGGATGATATTGTAAAATAGTTTAAGGTCCTGGAAAGATGATGCTCAGTGGTGGAAAAGTTCCTGGCTGGCTCTGGAAAGAACCCATGTTAGACTCCCAGAACCCAAATAGCAGCTCAAAGATGGCCTCTGTGGTACCAGCATGCACATGGTACACATATGTACATGCAGGTAAAACCAGTCATTCTCAAAAATAAAAACAAAATATAGAAAACTAAAACAGGACTTCAAAATTTCAAAGCCGGAGGTGGTAGCACACTCTTTTAATCCCAGTACAGAGGCAGAGGCAGGCAAATCTCTTGAGTTTGAGGATAGTCCTGGTCTACAGAGTGAGTTCTAGGGCAGCCGAGGGCTACACAGAAGAAA
>NW_023046294.1:0-61490 GCF_011762505.2 Arvicanthis niloticus
TCTTTTTTTTTTTTTTTTTTTTTTTTTTTTTTTTTTTTTTTTTTTTTTTTTTTTTTTTTTTTTTTTTTTATTTTTTTTTTTTTTTTTTTTTTTTTTTTTTTTTTTTTTTTTTTTTTTTTTTTTTTTTTTTTTTTTTTTTTTTTTTTTTTTTTTTTTTTTTTTTTTTTTTTTTTTTTTTTTTTTTTTTTTTTTTTTTTTTTTTTTTTTTTTTTTTTTTTTTTTTTTTTTTTTTTTTTTTTTTTTTTTTTTTTTTTTTTTTTTTTTTTTTTTTTTTTTTTTTTTTTTTTTTTTTTTTTTTTTTTTTTTTTTTTTTTTTTTTTTTTTTTTTTTTTTTTTTTTTTTTTTTTTTTTTTTTTTTTTTTTTTTTTTTTTTTTTTTTTTTTTTTTTTTTTTTTTTTTTTTTTTTTTTTTTTTTTTTTTTTTTTTTTTTTTTTTTTTTTTTTTTTTTTTTTTTTTTTTTTTTTTTTTTTTTTTTTTTTTTTTTTTTTTTTTTTTTTTTTTTTTTTTTTTTTTTTTTTTTTTTTTTTTTTTTTTTTTTTTTTTTTTTTTTTTTTTTTTTTTTTTTTTTTTTTTTTTTTTTTTTTTTTTTTTTTTTTTTTTTTTTTTTTTTTTTTTTTTTTTTTTTTTTTTTTTTTTTTTTTTTTTTTTTTTTTTTTTTTTTTTTTTTTTTTTTTTTTTTTTTTTTTTTTTTTTTTTTTTTTTTTTTTTTTTTTTTTTTTTTTTTTTTTTTTTTTTTTTTTTTTTTTTTTTTTTTTTTTTTTTTTTTTTTTTTTTTTTTTTTTTTTTTTTTTTTTTTTTTTTTTTTTTTTTTTTTTTTTTTTTTTTTTTTTTTTTTTTTTTTTTTTTTTTTTTTTTTTTTTTTTTTTTTTTTTTTTTTTTTTTTTTTTTTTTTTTTTTTTTTTTTTTTTTTTTTTTTTTTTTTTTTTTTTTTTTTTTTTTTTTTTTTTTTTTTTTTTTTTTTTTTTTTTTTTTTTTTTTTTTTTTTTTTTTTTTTTTTTTTTTTTCTGTTTTTTTTTTTTTTTTTTTTTTTTTTTTTTTTTTTTTTTTTTTTTTTTTTTTTTTTTTTTTTTTTTTTTTTTTTTTTTTTTTTTTTTTTTTTTTTTTTTTTTTTTTTTTTTTTTTTTTTTTTTTTTTTTTTTTTTTTTTTTTTTTTTTTTTTTTTTTTTTTTTTTTTTTTTTTTTTTTTTTTTTTTTTTTTTTTTTTTTTTTTTTTTTTTTTTTTATTTTTTTTTTTTTTTTTTTTTTTTTTTTTTTTTTTTTTTTTTTTTTTTTTTTTTTTTTTTTTTTTTTTTTTTTTTTTTTTTTTTTTTTGTTTTTTTTTTTTTTTTTTTTTTTTTTTTTTTTTTTTTTTTTTTTTTTTTTTTTTTTTTTTTTTTTTTTTTTTTTTTTTTTTTTTTTTTTTTTTTTTTTTTTTTTTTTTTTTTTTTTTTTTTTTTTTTTTTTTTTTTTTTTTTTTTTTTTTTTTTTTTTTTTTTTTTTTTTTTTTTTTTTTTTTTTTTTTTTTTTTTTTTTTTTTTTTTTTTTTTTTTTTTTTTTTTTTTTTTTTTTTTTTTTTTTTTTTTTTTTTTTTTTTTTTTTTTTTTTTTTTTTTTTTTTTTTTTTTTTTTTTTTTTTTTTTTTTTTTTTTTTTTTTTTTTTTTTTTTTTTTTTTTTTTTTTTTTTTTTTTTTTTTTTTTTTTTTTTTTTTTTTTTTTTTTTTTTTTTTTTTTTTTTTTTTTTTTTTTTTTTTTTTTTTTTTTTTTTTTTTTTTTTTTTTTTTTTTTTTTTTTTTTTTTTTTTTTTTTTTTTTTTTTTTTTTTTTTTTTTTTTTTTTTTTTTTTTTTTTTTTTTTTTTTTTTTTTTTTTTTTTTTTTTTTTTTTTTTTTTTTTTTTTTTTTTTTTTTTTTTTTTTTTTTTTTTTTTTTTTTTTTTTTTTTTTTTTTTTTTTTTTTTTTTTTTTTTTTTTTTTTTTTTTTTTTTTTTTTTTTTTTTTTTTTTTTTTTTTTTTTTTTTTTTTTTTTTTTTTTTTTTTTTTTTTTTTTTTTTTTTTTTTTTTTTTTTTTTTTTTTTTTTTTTTTTTTTTTTTTTTTTTTTTTTTTTTTTTTTTTTTTTTTTTTTTTTTTTTTTTTTTTTTTTTTTTTTTTTTTTTTTTTTTTTTTTTTTTTTTTTTTTTTTTTTTTTTTTTTTTTTTTTTTTTTTTTTTTTTTTTTTTTTTTTTTTTTTTTTTTTTTTTTTTTTTTTTTTTTTTTTTTTTTTTTTTTTTTTTTTTTTTTTTTTTTTTTTTTTTTTTTTTTTTTTTTTTTTTTTTTTTTTTTTTTTTTTTTTTTTTTTTTTTTTTTTTTTTTTTTTTTTTTTTTTTTTTTTTTTTTTTTTTTTTTTTTTTTTTTTTTTTTTTTTTTTTTTTTTTTTTTTTTTTTTTTTTTTTTTTTTTTTTTTTTTTTTTTTTTTTTTTTTTTTTTTTTTTTTTTTTTTTTTTTTTTTTTTTTTTTTTTTTTTTTTTTTTTTTTTTTTTTTTTTTTTTTTTTTTTTTTTTTTTTTTTTTTTTTTTTTTTTTTTTTTTTTTTTTTTTTTTTTTTTTTTTTTTTTTTTTTTTTTTTTTTTTTTTTTTTTTTTTTTTTTTTTTTTTTTTTTTTTTTTTTTTTTTTTTTTTTTTTTTTTTTTTTTTTTTTTTTTTTTTTTTTTTTTTTTTTTTTTTTTTTTTTTTTTTTTTTTTTTTTTTTTTTTTTTTTTTTTTTTTTTTTTTTTTTTTTTTTTTTTTTTTTTTTTTTTTTTTTTTTTTTTTTTTTTTTTTTTTTTTTTTTTTTTTTTTTTTTTTTTTTTTTTTTTTTTTTTTTTTTTTTTTTTTTTTTTTTTTTTTTTTTTTTTTTTTTTTTTTTTTTTTTTTTTTTTTTTTTTTTTTTTTTTTTTTTTTTTTTTTTTTTTTTTTTTTTTTTTTTTTTTTTTTTTTTTTTTTTTTTTTTTTTTTTTTTTTTTTTTTTTTTTTTTTTTTTTTTTTTTTTTTTTTTTTTTTTTTTTTTTTTTTTTTTTTTTTTTTTTTTTTTTTTTTTTTTTTTTTTTTTTTTTTTTTTTTTTTTTTTTTTTTTTTTTTTTTTTTTTTTTTTTTTTTTTTTTTTTTTTTTTTTTTTTTTTTTTTTTTTTTTTTTTTTTTTTTTTTTTTTTTTTTTTTTTTTTTTTTTTTTTTTTTTTTTTTTTTTTTTTTTTTTTTTTTTTTTTTTTTTTTTTTTTTTTTTTTTTTTTTTTTTTTTTTTTTTTTTTTTTTTTTTTTTTTTTTTTTTTTTTTTTTTTTTTTTTTTTTTTTTTTTTTTTTTTTTTTTTTTTTTTTTTTTTTTTTTTTTTTTTTTTTTTTTTTTTTTTTTTTTTTTTTTTTTTTTTTTTTTTTTTTTTTTTTTTTTTTTTTTTTTTTTTTTTTTTTTTTTTTTTTTTTTTTTTTTTTTTTTTTTTTTTTTTTTTTTTTTTTTTTTTTTTTTTTTTTTTTTTTTTTTTTTTTTTTTTTTTTTTTTTTTTTTTTTTTTTTTTTTTTTTTTTTTTTTTTTTTTTTTTTTTTTTTTTTTTTTTTTTTTTTTTTTTTTTTTTTTTTTTTTTTTTTTTTTTTTTTTTTTTTTTTTTTTTTTTTTTTTTTTTTTTTTTTTTTTTTTTTTTTTTTTTTTTTTTTTTTTTTTTTTTTTTTTTTTTTTTTTTTTTTTTTTTTTTTTTTTTTTTTTTTTTTTTTTTTTTTTTTTTTTTTTTTTTTTTTTTTTTTTTTTTTTTTTTTTTTTTTTTTTTTTTTTTTTTTTTTTTTTTTTTTTTTTTTTTTTTTTTTTTTTTTTTTTTTTTTTTTTTTTTTTTTTTTTTTTTTTTTTTTTTTTTTTTTTTTTTTTTTTTTTTTTTTTTTTTTTTTTTTTTTTTTTTTTTTTTTTTTTTTTTTTTTTTTTTTTTTTTTTTTTTTTTTTTTTTTTTTTTTTTTTTTTTTTTTTTTTTTTTTTTTTTTTTTTTTTTTTTTTTTTTTTTTTTTTTTTTTTTTTTTTTTTTTTTTTTTTTTTTTTTTTTTTTTTTTTTTTTTTTTTTTTTTTTTTTTTTTTTTTTTTTTTTTTTTTTTTTTTTTTTTTTTTTTTTTTTTTTTTTTTTTTTTTTTTTTTTTTTTTTTTTTTTTTTTTTTTTTTTTTTTTTTTTTTTTTTTTTTTTTTTTTTTTTTTTTTTTTTTTTTTTTTTTTTTTTTTTTTTTTTTTTTTTTTTTTTTTTTTTTTTTTTTTTTTTTTTTTTTTTTTTTTTTTTTTTTTTTTTTTTTTTTTTTTTTTTTTTTTTTTTTTTTTTTTTTTTTTTTTTTTTTTTTTTTTTTTTTTTTTTTTTTTTTTTTTTTTTTTTTTTTTTTTTTTTTTTTTTTTTTTTTTTTTTTTTTTTTTTTTTTTTTTTTTTTTTTTTTTTTTTTTTTTTTTTTTTTTTTTTTTTTTTTTTTTTTTTTTTTTTTTTTTTTTTTTTTTTTTTTTTTTTTTTTTTTTTTTTTTTTTTTTTTTTTTTTTTTTTTTTTTTTTTTTTTTTTTTTTTTTTTTTTTTTTTTTTTTTTTTTTTTTTTTTTTTTTTTTTTTTTTTTTTTTTTTTTTTTTTTTTTTTTTTTTTTTTTTTTTTTTTTTTTTTTTTTTTTTTTTTTTTTTTTTTTTTTTTTTTTTTTTTTTTTTTTTTTTTTTTTTTTTTTTTTTTTTTTTTTTTTTTTTTTTTTTTTTTTTTTTTTTTTTTTTTTTTTTTTTTTTTTTTTTTTTTTTTTTTTTTTTTTTTTTTTTTTTTTTTTTTTTTTTTTTTTTTTTTTTTTTTTTTTTTTTTTTTTTTTTTTTTTTTTTTTTTTTTTTTTTTTTTTTTTTTTTTTTTTTTTTTTTTTTTTTTTTTTTTTTTTTTTTTTTTTTTTTTTTTTTTTTTTTTTTTTTTTTTTTTTTTTTTTTTTTTTTTTTTTTTTTTTTTTTTTTTTTTTTTTTTTTTTTTTTTTTTTTTTTTTTTTTTTTTTTTTTTTTTTTTTTTTTTTTTTTTTTTTTTTTTTTTTTTTTTTTTTTTTTTTTTTTTTTTTTTTTTTTTTTTTTTTTTTTTTTTTTTTTTTTTTTTTTTTTTTTTTTTTTTTTTTTTTTTTTTTTTTTTTTTTTTTTTTTTTTTTTTTTTTTTTTTTTTTTTTTTTTTTTTTTTTTTTTTTTTTTTTTTTTTTTTTTTTTTTTTTTTTTTTTTTTTTTTTTTTTTTTTTTTTTTTTTTTTTTTTTTTTTTTTTTTTTTTTTTTTTTTTTTTTTTTTTTTTTTTTTTTTTTTTTTTTTTTTTTTTTTTTTTTTTTTTTTTTTTTTTTTTTTTTTTTTTTTTTTTTTTTTTTTTTTTTTTTTTTTTTTTTTTTTTTTTTTTTTTTTTTTTTTTTTTTTTTTTTTTTTTTTTTTTTTTTTTTTTTTTTTTTTTTTTTTTTTTTTTTTTTTTTTTTTTTTTTTTTTTTTTTTTTTTTTTTTTTTTTTTTTTTTTTTTTTTTTTTTTTTTTTTTTTTTTTTTTTTTTTTTTTTTTTTTTTTTTTTTTTTTTTTTTCTTTTTTTTTTTTTTTTTTTTTTTTTTTTTTTTTTTTTTTTTTTTTTTTTTTTTTTTTTTTTTTTTTTTTTTTTTTTTTTTTTTTTTTTTTTTTTTTTTTTTTTTTTTTTTTTTTTTTTTTTTTTTTTTTTTTTTTTTTTTTTTTTTTTTTTTTTTTTTTTTTTTTTTTTTTTTTTTTTTTTTTTTTTTTTTTTTTTTTTTTTTTTTTTTTTTTTTTTTTTTTTTTTTTTTTTTTTTTTTTTTTTTTTTTTTTTTTTTTTTTTTTTTTTTTTTTTTTTTTTTTTTTTTTTTTTTTTTTTTTTTTTTTTTTTTTTTTTTTTTTTTTTTTTTTTTTTTTTTTTTTTTTTTTTTTTTTTTTTTTTTTTTTTTTTTTTTTTTTTTTTTTTTTTTTTTTTTTTTTTTTTTTTTTTTTTTTTTTTTTTTTTTTTTTTTTTTTTTTTTTTTTTTTTTTTTTTTTTTTTTTTTTTTTTTTTTTTTTTTTTTTTTTTTTTTTTTTTTTTTTTTTTTTTTTTTTTTTTTTTTTTTTTTTTTTTTTTTTTTTTTTTTTTTTTTTTTTTTTTTTTTTTTTTTTTTTTTTTTTTTTTTTTTTTTTTTTTTTTTTTTTTTTTTTTTTTTTTTTTTTTTTTTTTTTTTTTTTTTTTTTTTTTTTTTTTTTTTTTTTTTTTTTTTTTTTTTTTTTTTTTTTTTTTTTTTTTTTTTTTTTTTTTTTTTTTTTTTTTTTTTTTTTTTTTTTTTTTTTTTTTTTTTTTTTTTTTTTTTTTTTTTTTTTTTTTTTTTTTTTTTTTTTTTTTTTTTTTTTTTTTTTTTTTTTTTTTTTTTTTTTTTTTTTTTTTTTTTTTTTTTTTTTTTTTTTTTTTTTTTTTTTTTTTTTTTTTTTTTTTTTTTTTTTTTTTTTTTTTTTTTTTTTTTTTTTTTTTTTTTTTTTTTTTTTTTTTTTTTTTTTTTTTTTTTTTTTTTTTTTTTTTTTTTTTTTTTTTTTTTTTTTTTTTTTTTTTTTTTTTTTTTTTTTTTTTTTTTTTTTTTTTTTTTTTTTTTTTTTTTTTTTTTTTTTTTTTTTTTTTTTTTTTTTTTTTTTTTTTTTTTTTTTTTTTTTTTTTTTTTTTTTTTTTTTTTTTTTTTTTTTTTTTTTTTTTTTTTTTTTTTTTTTTTTTTTTTTTTTTTTTTTTTTTTTTTTTTTTTTTTTTTTTTTTTTTTTTTTTTTTTTTTTTTTTTTTTTTTTTTTTTTTTTTTTTTTTTTTTTTTTTTTTTTTTTTTTTTTTTTTTTTTTTTTTTTTTTTTTTTTTTTTTTTTTTTTTTTTTTTTTTTTTTTTTTTTTTTTTTTTTTTTTTTTTTTTTTTTTTTTTTTTTTTTTTTTTTTTTTTTTTTTTTTTTTTTTTTTTTTTTTTTTTTTTTTTTTTTTTTTTTTTTTTTTTTTTTTTTTTTTTTTTTTTTTTTTTTTTTTTTTTTTTTTTTTTTTTTTTTTTTTTTTTTTTTTTTTTTTTTTTTTTTTTTTTTTTTTTTTTTTTTTTTTTTTTTTTTTTTTTTTTTTTTTTTTTTTTTTTTTTTTTTTTTTTTTTTTTTTTTTTTTTTTTTTTTTTTTTTTTTTTTTTTTTTTTTTTTTTTTTTTTTTTTTTTTTTTTTTTTTTTTTTTTTTTTTTTTTTTTTTTTTTTTTTTTTTTTTTTTTTTTTTTTTTTTTTTTTTTTTTTTTTTTTTTTTTTTTTTTTTTTTTTTTTTTTTTTTTTTTTTTTTTTTTTTTTTTTTTTTTTTTTTTTTTTTTTTTTTTTTTTTTTTTTTTTTTTTTTTTTTTTTTTTTTTTTTTTTTTTTTTTTTTTTTTTTTTTTTTTTTTTTTTTTTTTTTTTTTTTTTTTTTTTTTTTTTTTTTTTTTTTTTTTTTTTTTTTTTTTTTTTTTTTTTTTTTTTTTTTTTTTTTTTTTTTTTTTTTTTTTTTTTTTTTTTTTTTTTTTTTTTTTTTTTTTTTTTTTTTTTTTTTTTTTTTTTTTTTTTTTTTTTTTTTTTTTTTTTTTTTTTTTTTTTTTTTTTTTTTTTTTTTTTTTTTTTTTTTTTTTTTTTTTTTTTTTTTTTTTTTTTTTTTTTTTTTTTTTTTTTTTTTTTTTTTTTTTTTTTTTTTTTTTTTTTTTTTTTTTTTTTTTTTTTTTTTTTTTTTTTTTTTTTTTTTTTTTTTTTTTTTTTTTTTTTTTTTTTTTTTTTTTTTTTTTTTTTTTTTTTTTTTTTTTTTTTTTTTTTTTTTTTTTTTTTTTTTTTTTTTTTTTTTTTTTTTTTTTTTTTTTTTTTTTTTTTTTTTTTTTTTTTTTTTTTTTTTTTTTTTTTTTTTTTTTTTTTTTTTTTTTTTTTTTTTTTTTTTTTTTTTTTTTTTTTTTTTTTTTTTTTTTTTTTTTTTTTTTTTTTTTTTTTTTTTTTTTTTCTTTTTTTTTTTTTTTTTTTTTTTTTTTTTTTTTTTTTTTTTTTTTTTTTTTTTTTTTTTTTTTTTTTTTTTTTTTTTTTTTTTTTTTTTTTTTTTTTTTTTTTTTTTTTTTTTTTTTTTTTTTTTTTTTTTTTTTCTTTTTTTTTTTTTTTTTTTTTTTTTTTTTCTTTTTTTTTTTTTTTTTTTTTTTTTTTTTTTTTTTTTTTTTTTTTTTTTTTTTTTTTTTTTTTTTTTTTTTTTTTTTTTTTTTTTTTTTTTTTTTTTTTTTTTTTTTTTTTTTTTTTTTTTTTTTTTTTTTTTTTTTTTTTTTTTTTTTTTTTTTTTTTTTTTTTTTTTTTTTTTTTTTTTTTTTTTTTTTTTTTTTTTTTTTTTTTTTTTTTTTTTTTTTTTTTTTTTTTTTTTTTTTTTTTTTTTTTTTTTTTTTTTTTTTTTTTTTTTTTTTTTTTTTTTTTTTTTTTTTTTTTTTTTTTTTTTTTTTTTTTTTTTTTTTTTTTTTTTTTTTTTTTTTTTTTTTTTTTTTTTTTTTTTTTTTTTTTTTTTTTTTTTTTTTTTTTTTCTTTTTTTTTTTTTTTTTTTTTTTTTTTTTTTTTTTTTTTTTTTTTTTTTTTTTTTTTTTTTTTTTTTTTTTTTTTTTTTTTTTTTTTTTTTTTTTTTTTTTTTTTTTTTTTTTTTTTTTTTTTTTTTTTTTTTTTTTTTTTTTTTTTTTTTTTTTTTTTTTTTTTTTTTTTTTTTTTTTTTTTTTTTTTTTTTTTTTTTTTTTTTTTTTTTTTTTTTTTTTTTTTTTTTTTTTTTTTTTTTTTTTTTTTTTTTTTTTTTTTTTTTTTTTTTTTTTTTTTTTTTTTTTTTTTTTTTTTTTTTTTTTTTTTTTTTTTTTTTTTTTTTTTTTTTTTTTTTTTTTTTTTTTTTTTTTTTTTTTTTTTTTTTTTTTTTTTTTTTTTTTTTTTTTTTTTTTTTTTTTTTTTTTTTTTTTTTTTTTTTTTTTTTTTTTTTTTTTTTTTTTTTTTATTTTTTTTTTTTTTTTTTTTTTTTTTTTTTTTTTTTTTTTTTTTTTTTTTTTTTTTTTTTTTTTTTTTTTTTTTTTTTTTTTTTTTTTTTTTTTTTTTTTTTTTTTTTTTTTTTTTTTTTTTTTTTTTTTTTTTTTTTTTTTTTTTTTTTTTTTTTTTTTTTTTTTTTTTTTTTTTTTTTTTTTTTTTTTTTTTTTTTTTTTTTTTTTTTTTTTTTTTTTTTTTTTTTTTTTTTTTTTTTTTTTTTTTTTTTTTTTTTTTTTTTTTTTTTTTTTTTTTTTTTTTTTTTTTTTTTTTTTTTTTTTTTTTTTTTTTTTTTTTTTTTTTTTTTTTTTTTTTTTTTTTTTTTTTTTTTTTTATTTTTTTTATTTTTTTTTTTTTTTTTTTTTTTTTTTTTTTTTTTTTTTTTTTTTTTTTTTTTTTTTTTTTTTTTTTTTTTTTTTTTTTTTTTTTTTTTTTTTTTTTTTTTTTTTTTTTTTTTTTTTTTTTTTTTTTTTTTTTTTTTTTTTTTTTTTTTTTTTTTTTTTTTTTTTTTTTTTTTTTTTTTTTTTTTTTTTTTTTTTTTTTTTTTTTTTTTTTTTTTTTTTTTTTTTTTTTTTTTTTTTTTTTTTTTTTTTTTTTTTTTTTTTTTTTTTTTTTTTTTTTTTTTTTTTTTTTTTTTTTTTTTTTTTTTTTTTTTTTTTTTTTTTTTTTTTTTTTTTTTTTTTTTTTTTTTATTTTTTTTTTTTTTTTTTTTTTTTTTTTTTTTTTTTTTTTTATTTTTTTTTTTTTTTTTTTTTTTTTTTTTTTTTTTTTTTTTTTTTTTTTTTTTTTTTTTTTTTTTTTTTTTTTTTTTTTTTTTTTTTTTTTTTTGTTTTTTTTTTTTTTTTTTTTTTTTTTTTTTTTTTTTTTTTTTTTTTTTTTTTTTTTTTTTTTTTTTTTTTTTTTTTTTTTTTTTTTTTTTTTTTTTTTTTTTTTTTTTTTTTTTTTTTTTTTTTTTTTTTTTTTTTTTTTTTTTTTTTTTTTTTTTTTTTTTTTTTTTTTTTTTTTTTTTTTTTTTTTTTTTTTTTTTTTTTTTTTTTTTTTTTTTTTTTTTTTTTTTTTTTTTTTTTTTTTTTTTTTTTTTTTTTTTTTTTTTTTTTTTTTTTTTTTTTTTTTTTTTTTTTTTTTTTTTTTTTTTTTTTTATTCTCTCTATGGATGCTTCTCTGTTCTCTTATCTCTCTGGATACCCTTTGTCTTCTCTCTCTCCGGATGCCCTTCTGTCCTATCCTCTCTCTGGATTTTTTTCTGTTCTCTCTTCTCTCTGGATGCCCTTCTGTACTCTCCTATCTCTGGATGCCCTTCTGCCCTTTCTTCTCTTTGGATTAACTTCTGGTCTCTCCTCTCTTTCGATGCTCTTCAGTTCTCCTCTCTCTGTGGATGCACTTCTGTTCTCTCCTCTCTCTGTATGCCCTTTTTTACTCTCCTCTCTCTGGATGCCCTTCTGTTCTATCCTCTCTCTCGATGCTCTCTGTTCTCCCCTCTCTGTGAATGCCCTCTGTCCTCTCCTCTCTATAGATGCCCTTCTGTAATCTCCTCTTTCTGGATGCCCTTAATTCTCTCCTCTCTTTGGATTCCCTTCAATCTTCTCCTCTCTCTGGATGCCCTAATGCTATCTCCTCTCTGAATGCCCTTCTGTCCTACTCTCTCTCTGGATTCCCTTCTTTCTTCTACTGGATGATCATCTGTTCGTTCATCTCTCTGGATGCCCTGTGTCTCTCCACTCTCTGGTTGCTCTTCTGTTCTCTCATCTCTCTGGATGCCCTTCTGTCATCTACGCTCTATGGATGTCCTTCTATTGTCTCCTTTCTCTGGATGCCCTTCTGTCTTCTCCTCTATTGGGTTGCCCTTCTGTCCTCACCTCTCTCTGGATGCCCTTCTGTACTCTTTAACCTCTGGATGCCTTTCTGTCCTATCCTGTCTCTGGATGTTTTTCTGTCCTCTCATATCTCTGGTTGCCATTCAGTTCTCTTTACTCTCTAGATTATCTTCTGTTCTCTCATCTCTCTGGATGCCCTTCTGTTCTCTCCTCTTTCTGGATGATCTTCTATTCTCTCTTCTCTTTGGATTCCCTTACATTGTCTCCTCTGTCTCGATGCTCTTCTCTTCTTCCCAATCTGGGGATACCCTTCTGTCCTCTCCTCTCTCTACATGCCTTTCTGTTCTCCCCTCTCTCTACATGCCTTTTTGTTCTCTCCTCTCTTTAGAGCCTTTCTGTCCTCTCCTCTCTCTGGATGCCCTTCTATCCTCTCCTCTCTCTTGATGCCTTTCTGTTCTCTCCTCTCACTGGATGCAATTCTCTCTTCTCCTTTCTATGGATGCCCTTCTGTCCTCTCCTCTCTCTGGATGCCCTTCTGTCCTCTCCTCTCTCTGGATGGCTTTCTATTCTCTCCTCTCTCTGGATGCCCTTCTGTTTTCTCCTCTCTCTGGATGTCCTTCTGTCCTCACCTCTCTCTGGATGCCCTTCTTTTCTCTACTCTCTCTGGATGCCCTTCTGTCCTCACCTCTCTCTTGATGTCATTCTGTTCTCTCCATGCTCTGGATGCCCTTCTTTCCTCTCCTCTCTCTGGATTTTTTTTCTGTACTCTCATATCTCTGGTTGCCCTTATGTTCTCTTTTCTCTCTAGATTATCTTCTGTTATCTCATCTCTCTGGATGCCCTTCTGTTCTCTCCTCTTTCTGGATGATCTTCTATTTTCTCCTGTCTTTGGATTCCCTTATGTTTTCTCCTCTACCTCCATGCTTTTCTGTTCTTCCCAATCTGTGGATGCCCTTCTGTCCTCTAATCTCTCTGGATGCCCTTCTGTCCTCTCCTCTATCTTGACACCTTTCTGTTTTCTCCTCTCACTGGATGCCCTTCGGTCTTCTCCTTTCTCTGGATGCCCTTCTGTCTTCTCTGGTCTCTGGATACCATTCTATTCTCTACTCTCTCTGGATGCCCTTCTGTCTTCTCTGCTCTCTGGATGGCCTTTTGTCCTCTCCTCTCTCTGGATGCCCTTCTGTCTCATCATCTCTCTGGATGCCCTTCTGTTGTCTCCTCTTTCTAGATTCTATTCTGTCCTCTCATCCCTATGGATGCTCTTCTGTTCTGTTCTCTCTATGGATGATCTTCTGTTCCCTCATCTCTGTGGATGCCCTTCTGTTCTCCCCTCTCACTGGAAGATCTTCTATTCTCTCGTCTCTCTGGCTGCTCTTGTGTCCTCTCCTCTCTCTGGATGCCCTTCGGTTCTCTCCGCACTCTGGATGCCCTACTTTTCTCTTCTCTCTGGATGCCCTTCTGTAATCTCCTCTCTCTGGATGCACTTATGTTCTCTCCTCTCTCTGGATGCCCTTCTGTATTCTACCCTCTCTGGATGCCCTTCTGTCCTCTCCTCTCTGTGGATGCCCTTCTGTTCTCTCCTCTCTTGGATGCCCTTCTGTCCTCTTCTCTCTCTGGATTCCCTTCTGTCCTCTAATATCTCTCTTTGTCTTTCTGTTCTCTTCTCTCTATGGAGGCTCTCCTGTATTCTCATCCCTCTGGATGCCCTTCTGTTCTCTCCTCTTTTTGGATGCCCTTCTGTCTTCTCCTCTCTGGATGCCCTTCTTTTCTCTTCTCTTTGGATGCCCTTGTGTCCTTTCCACTCTCTGATTGCCCTTCTGTCTTCTTGTCAATCTGGATGACCTTCTTTTGTCTCCTCTTTCTGGATTACCTTCTGTTCCTCCTCTTTCCGGATGCCCTTCTGTTTTCTCCTCTCTCTGCATGCCCTTCTGTCCTCTTCTCTCTCTGGATTCCCTTCTGTCCTCTAATCTTTCTGGTTGCCTTTCTGTTTTCTTCTCTCTAGGGAAGCTCTTCTGTACTCTCATCGATCTGGATGCCCTTCTGTCTTATCCTCTCTCTGGATGCCGTTCTTTCTTCTCTGGTCTCTGGATGCCCTTCTGTACTCTCCTATCTCTGAATGCCCTTCTGTGTTCTCCTCTCCCTGGCTGCTCTTCTGTTCTCTCCTCTCTTTGGATGCCCTTCTGTTCTATCCTCTATCCAGATGCACATCTGTCCTCTCCTCTCTCTTGATGCCTTTCTGTTTTCTTCACTCTATGAAAGCCCTTCTGTTCTCTCCTCTCTATGTAGGCCCTTCTGTCCTCTCCTCTCTCTGGATGACCTACTCTATTCTCATCTCTCTGGATGCACTTCAGTTCTCTCCTCTTCCTAGATTCTCTTCTGTCCTCTCATCCCTCTGGATGCCCTTCTGTTCCATTCTCTCTCTGGGTGATCCTCTGTTTGCTCATTTCTGTGGATGCCCTTCTGTTCTCTCCTATATCTGGAAGACCTTCTGTTCTCTCATCTCTCTGGATGCACTGTGTCTCTCTTCTCTTTGGATGCTCTTCTGTTCTCTCATCTCTCTAGATGCCCTTCTGTCTTCTTTTCTCTCTACATGCCTTTCTGTTCTCTCCACTCTCTGGATGCTCTTCTGTCCACTCCTCTCTTTTTATGCCCTTCTGTCCTCTCCTCCCTCTGGATGCCCTTCTGTCTTCTCCTCTCTCTGGATGTCCTTCTTTCCTCTTCTCTCTGGATGCCCTTCTTTAATTTTCCCTCTCATTTGATGCCTTCTGTCTTCTCCTCTCTCTGTATGCACTTCTGTTCTCTCCACATGCCTTTCTTTCCCATCCTCTATCTGGATGCCCTTCTATATTCTCCTCTCTCTGGATGCCCTTCTGTCCTCTCCTCTCTCTGGATACCCTTCTGTCCTCTTCTCTCTCAGAGGCACTTCTGTCCTCTTCTTTCTATGGATTCTATCATGTTCTCTAATATATCTGTTTGGCTTTCAGTTCACTTCTCTCTATCGAGGCTGTCCTGTATTCTCATCTCTCTGGATGTCCTTCTCTTCTCTCCTCTCTCTGGATGCCCTTCTGTCTTCTCCTCTCTCTGGATGCCCGTCTCTCTTCTCCTCTCTCTGGATGACCTCTGGTCTCTCCTCTCTCTAGATGCTCTTCTGTTCCCTTATCTCTGTGGATGTCATTGTGTCTTCTCCTCTCTCTGGATGTCCTTCTGTTGTCTCCTCTCTATAGATGCCCTTCTGTCTTCTCGACACTCTGGATGCACTTCTATTCTCTCTTCTCTCTGGAGGCCATTCTGGCCTCTCCTTTCTCTGGATGCCCTTCTATCCACTCCTCTCTCTGGATTCCCTTCTGTACTCTCCTCTCTCTCATTGCCCTTCTGTTCTCTTTTCACTATACATGCTCTCCTGTACTCTCATCTCTCTGGATGCCCTTCTGTTTTCTCCTCTCCCCAGATGCCCTTCTTTCTTCTCCTCTCACTGGATGCCCTTCTTTCTTCTCTTCTCTGTGGATGCCCTTCTGTTCTCTCGTCTCTCTGGAGGCCCTTATCTACTCTCTTCTCTCTGGATTCCCTTCTGTCATATCCTCTCTGGGGATGCCCTTATGTCTTCTCCTGTCTCCGGATGTTCTCTGTCCTATCCGCTCTCTGGATGCCCTTCTGTTCTCTCCTCTCTCCGGATGCCCTTCTGTTCTCTCCTCTCTCCGGATGCCCTTCTGTTCTCTCCTATCTCCAGATGTTCTTCTGTCTTCTCTCTGGAAGCCCCTCTATCCTCTCCTCTCTCTGGATTCCCTTTTGCCCTCTCATATCTCTGTTTGCCCTTCTTTTCTCTTCTCTCTATAGATGCTCTCCTGTTCTCTCATCTTTCTGAATGCCCATCTGATCTCTCCTCTCTCTTGATGCCCTCTGTCTTCTTCCCTCTATGGATGCCCCTCTGTTCTCTTCTCTATCTGGATGATCTTCTGTTTCCTCTACTCTCCAGATGCCATTGTGTTCTATCATCTTATGGATGTTTTTCTGTCTTCTCCTCTCTCTGTATGCCGTTCTGTCCTCTCCTCTCACTCGACACCCTTCTGTCTTCTCGTCTTTTTGGATGCCCTTCTGTTCTCTCCTCTGACTGTATGACCTTTCTGCTCCTCTCTCTGGATGTCCTTCTGTTCTCTCCTCTATCAGATTGACCTTTTTCTTGCTCCTCTCCCTTGATGTGCTACTCTTCTTCCCTCTCTCTGGATGCCGTTCTGTCCTCTCCTCTCACTTGATGTCCTTCTGTCTTCTCCTCTCTTTGGATGCCTTTCTGTTCTCTCTGCTGACTGCATGACCTTCTTTCTGCTCCCCTCTCTGGATGCTCTTCTGTTCTCTCCTCTATCCAGATGCTCTTCTGTCTTCTCCTCTCTCTGGAGGCCCTTCTGTTCTTTTTCTCCCTCTGGATGCCTTTTCTGTCCTCTCCTCTCTCTGGATGCCCTTCTGTTTTCCACTCTCTCTTGATGCCCTTTTGAACTCTCCTTTCTCCGGATGCTCTTCTGTTATCTCATCTCTCTGGATGCCCTTCTCTCTTATCCTTTCACTAGATGCCCTTCTTTTTTTTACCTCTCTATGGATGCCCTTCTGTCTTCTCCTCTCTCTACATGCCCTTCTGTTCTCTCAGCTCTCTAGATTCCCTTCATTCCTCTCATCTCTGTGGATGCCACTCTGTTCTCTTTTCTCTATGGATGCTCTTCTGTTCTCTCATCTCTCTAGATTCTCTTCTGTCCTCTCGTAACTCACGATGCCCTTCTGTTCCCTTGTCTCTTTGGATGATCTTCTGATCACTCATTTCTCTGGATGCCCTTCTGTTTACTCCTCTCTCTGGAAGATCTTCTGTTCTCTCATCGATCTGGATGTTCTTGTGTCCCCTCCTCTCTCTGGACACTCTTCCTTCTTCTCCTTTCTCTGGATGCCCTCTTGTCCTCTACTCTCTGGATGCCTTTCTGTTCTCTCCTCACTCCAGATGCCCTTCTGTCTTCTCTCTCTGCATGTCCTGTTTTCCCGTCTAAATGGATGCCCTTCTGTGTTCCCCACTCTGTACATGCCTTTTTCTTCTCTCCTCTCTCTTGATGCACTTCTGTCCTTTCATCTCTCTGGAAGTCCTTCTGTTCTCTCTTTTCTCTAAATGCCCTTCTGTCTTTTTCTCTCACTTGATGACCGTCTGTTTTCTCCTCTCTCTGGATGACCTTCTGTTCTCTCCTGTCTCCAGATGCCTTCTGTTTTCTCCTCTCTCTGGATGCCCTTCTGTTCTTTCCGCTCTCTTGATGCCCTTCTGTCCACTCCTCTCTCTGGATGCCCTTCGGTCTTGCCCTCTTTCTGGATGCCTTTCTGATCTCCCCACTCTCCAGATGACCTTCTGTACAGTCATCTCTCTGGATGTCCTTCTGTCTTCTTTTTTCTCTGGATGCCCTTCTGTTTTCACCTATCTATCGATGCCCTTCTGTCTTCTCCTCCCTCTACATGCCTTTCTGTCCTCTCATCTCTCTGGATGCCTTTCTGTCTTCTCCTCTATCTGGATGCCCTTCTGTCCTCTTCTCTCTCTGGATGCCCTTATGTTTTTTCTTCACTATGGGTTACCTTCTGTGGTCTCCTCTCTCTCTGGGTGACCTTCTGTCTCATCATCTCTCTGGATGCCCTTCTGTTCTATTCTCTCTCTAGATTCTATTCTGTACTCTCATCCCTCTGGATGGCCTTCAGTTCCCTTCTCTCCCGATGATCTTCTGTTCGCTCATCTCTGTGGATGCCCTTTAGTTCTCTCCTCTCTCTGGAAGATCTTCGGTTCTCTCATATCTCTGGATGCCCTTGTGTCCTCTCCTCTCTCTGGATGCTCTTCTGTCCTCTCAGCTCTCTGGATGCCCTTCTGTCTTCTCTTCTGTCTACATGCCTTTCTGTTCCCTCCTCTTCTAGATGCCCTCCTGTTCTCTCCTCTCTCTCTGGATGCCCTTCTTTTCTCTCTTGTCTCTGGTTGCCTTTCTGTCTCTCCTCTCTCTGGATGCCATTGTGTTCTCTCCTCTATCCAGATGCCTTTTTGTCCTCTCCTCCCTCTGGATGCACTTCTGTCTTCTCCTCTCTTTGGATGCCCTTCTTTTCTCTTCTCTTAGGAGTCCCTTCTGTAATCTCCTCTCTCTAGATGCCTTCTCTCTTATCCTCTCTCTGTATGCCCTTCTGTATTCTCCACTATCTGGATGCCCTTCTTTCCTCTCCTCTCTCTTGATTCCTTTCTATTCTCTTCTCTCTTGGATGTCCTTCTGTCCTCTTTTCTCTCTGAATTCCCATCTGTCCTCTCATATCTCTCTTTGCCTTTCTGTACTCTTCTCTCTATGGAGGCTTTCCTGACCTCTCATTGCTCTGGATGGCCTTCTGTTCTCTCCTCTCTCTGGATAACCTTCTGTCTTCTCCTCTCTGGATGCTCTTCTGTTTTCTCCACTCTCTGAATCCCCTTCTGTAGTCTCATATCTCTGAATGTCCTTCTGTCTTCTCCTCTCTCTGGATTCTCTTCTGTTCTCTCCTCTCTCTGGAAGTCCTTCTGTTCTATCCTCTATCCATATGCACATCTGTCCTCTCCTCTCACTGGCTTCCCTTCTGTTTTCGACACTCTCTGGATGCCCTTCTGTTTTCTCCTCTCTCTGTATGCCCTTCTTTACTCTCCTCTATCTGGATGCCCTTCTGTTCTCTTCTCTATGGATGCCCTTCTGTGCTCACCTCACTCTGGATGCCCTTCTGTCTTCTCCTCTCTCTACATGCCCTTCTATTTTCTACTCTCTCTATATTCCTTTCTGTACCCTCATTTCTCTGGATTCCCTTCTATTATATTTTCTCTATGGATGCTTCTCTGTTCTCTTATCTCTCTGGATGCCCTTTTGTCTTCTCCTCTCTCTGGATGCCCTTCTGTCCTATCTTCTCTCTGGATGCCCTTCTGTCGTCTCCTCTCTCGGGATGACCTTCTGTTCTCTCCTCTATCTAGATTCTCTTCTGTTGTGTCATATCTCTGGATGCCCTTCTCTTCTCTTCTCTAATCTCTCTGGATGATCTTCAGTTTCTTATCTCTCTGCATGCCCTTCTGTTCTCTCCTCTCTATGGAAGATCTTCTGTTCTCTCATGATTCTGAATGTTCTTGTGTACTTTCCTCTCCCTGGAAGCCCTTCTGTATTCTCCTCTCCCTGGATGCCCTTCTATTCTCTCCTCTCCCCAGCTGCCGTTCTGTCTTCTCTTCTATCTGAATGCCTTTCTGTCAGCTACACTCTCCGGATGTCTTCTCCTCTCTCTGGATGCCCTTCTGTTCTCTCGTCTCTCTGGAGGCCCTTATTTACTCTCTTCTAAAAGGGTGCCCTTCTGTTTGCTCTTCTTTCTGGATGCCCTTCTGTCCTCTCCTCTCTCTTGATTCCTTTCTGTCCTCTCATCTCTCTGGATGCCCTTCTATTGTATTCTCTCTATGGATGCTCCTATGTTCTCTCATCTCTCTGGATGCCCTATTGTCTTCTCCTCTCTCCGGATGCCCTTCTGTCCTCTCCTCTCTCTGGATTCCTTTCTGTTCTCTCTTCTCTCCGGATGCCCTTCTGTACTCTATCTCTGGATGCCCTTCTGTCTTCTCCTCTCTCTGGATGCCCTTCTGTTCTATCATCTCTCTCAATGCTCTTCTGTTCTCCCCTCTCTGTGGATGCCCTTCTATGCTCTCCTCTCTATGGATTTCCTTCTGTTCTCTGCTCTTTCTGAATGCCCTTCTATTCTCTCCACTCTTTGGATTCCCTCCAATCTTCTCCTCTCTCTGGATGCCCTAATGATCTCTCCTCTCTCTGAATGCCCTTCTGTCCTCTCCTCTCTCTGGATGCCATTCTGTCCTCTCCTCTCTCTGGATGCCCTTCTGTCTTTTCTTCAAGCTGGATGACTGTCTGTTGTCTCCTCTTTCTGGATTACATTCTGTTCCTCCTCTTTCCGAATGCCTTGCTCTTTTCTCCTCTCTCTGCATGCCCTTCTGTCCTCTTCTCTCTCTGGATTCCCTTCTTTCCTCTAATCTTTCTGGTTGCCTTTCTGTTTTCTTCTCTCTATGCATACTCTCCTGTACTCTCATCACTCTGGATACCCTTCTGTCTTCTCCTCTCTCTGGTGCCCTTCTGTCTTCTCTGTTCTCTGGATGACCTTCTGTACTCTCCTATCTCTGAATGCCCTTCTGTCTTTTCCTCTCGCTGGATGCTCTTCTATTCTCTCCTCTCTCTGGATGCACTTCATTTCTATGCTTTATCCAAATGCACATCTGTCCTCTCCTCTCTCTTGATGCCCTTCTGTTTTCTTCACTCTCTTGAAGTCCTTCTGTTCTCTCCTCTCTATGTAGACACTTCTGTCCTCTCCTCTCTCTGGATGCGCTTGGGTCTTCTCCTTTCTATGGATTCCCTTCTGTTCAATCCTCTCGCTGAATGGCCTTCTGTCCTCTCCTTTCTCTGGATGCCCTTCTGTCCTTTACTCTCCCTGGATTCCCTTCTTTCCTCTTCTCTCTGTGGATGCTCTTCTGTCTTCTCTTCTCTCTGGATGCCCTTCAGTTCTCTCCCCACTCCAGATTCTCTTCTGTCCTCTCCTCTCCCTGTATGACCTTCTGTCTTCTCCTCCCTCTAAATGACCTTTTGTGGTCTCCTCTCTCTGGATGTCATTCAGTTCTCTCCTCTAACCGGATGCCCATCTGTTTTCTCCTCTCTCTCTGGATGCACTTCATTTCTCACCTATCTTGGATGCTCTTCTGTCTTCTTCTCTTTCTACATGCCCTTCTGTTCTGTCCTCTCTCTGGAAGCCCTTCATTTCTCTCCTCTTTCTGGATGCCCTTCTGTCTTGTCGTCTCTATGGCTGACCGTCTGTTCTCTCCTCTCTGGAAGCCCTTCTGTCTTCTCCTCTCTTCGGATGCCCTTCTGTCTTCATCTCTCTCTGGATGCCCTTCTGATCTCTCCATTCACTGGATCCTCTTCTGTACAGTCATCTCTCTGGATGCCCTTCTGTCTTCTCGTCTCTCTGGATGCCCTTTTGTTTTCAACTATCTATGGATGCCCTTCTGTCTTGTCCTCTCTCTACAGGCCTTTCTGTCCTCTCAACTCTCTGGATGCCCTTCTGTCTTCTCTTCTTTCTGGATTCCCTTCTGTTCTCTTCTCTTTGGATGCCCTTCTGTCCTCTCCTCTCTCTGTATGCCCGTCTGTCTTTTTGTCACTCTGGATGACATTTTTTATCTCCTCTTTCTAGATTACCTTCTGTTCTCTCACATTTCCGGATGTCCTTCTCTTTTCTCCTCTCTCTGAATGCCCTTCTGTCCTCTAATCTCTCTGGATGCCCTTCTGTATTCTCATCTCTCTGGATGACCTTCAGTTCTCTCCTCTCCCTAGATTCTCTTCTGTCCTCTCATCCTTCTGTATGCCCTTTTGTTCTCTTCTCTTTCTGGATGATCTTCTGTTCGCTCATCTCTTTGGATGTTCTTCTGTTCTCTCCTATCTCTGGAAGACCTTCTGTTCTCTCATCTCTCTGGATACCCTGTGTCTCTCCTTTCTCTGTATACTCTTCTCTTCTTTCAACTCTCTGGATGCCCTTCTGTATTCTTCTCTCTCTAAATGCTTTTCTGTCCTCCCCAATCTCTGGATGCCCTTCTGTCCTCTCCTCTCTTGGAGGCCCTTCTCTCCTCTTTTTTCTCTGGATTCCATTCTGTCCTCTAATCTATCTGGTTGGCTTTCTATTCTCTTCTCTCTATCTAGGCTCCCCTGTACTCTCATCACTCTGGATGTCCTTCTGTTCTCTCCTCTCTCTGGATGCCCTTCTGGTCTCTCCTCTCTCTCGATGGTCTTCTGTTCTCCACCTCTGTGGATGCCCTTCTGTCCTCTCCTCTGTCTGTATGTCCTTCTGTTTTCTCCTCTCTCCAGATTCCCTTCTATTCTATCTTCTCACTGGCTGTCCTTCTGTTGTCTCCTCTCTCTAGATGCCCTTCTGTCTTCTCCATACTCTGGATGCCCTTCTGTTCTCTCTTCTCTCTGGAGGCCATTCTGTCTTCTCCTCTCTCTGGATTCCCTTCTATTCTCTCCTCTCTCTGGATTCCCTTCTGTACTCTCCTTTCTCTTGTTACCCTTCTGTTCCCTTCTCACTATAGATGCTCTCCTGTACTCTCATCTTTCTGGATGCCCTTCTGTTTTCTCCTCTCTCCAGATGCCCTTCTTCCTTCTTGTCTCTCTGGATGCCGTTCTTATCACTCCTCTCTTTGTATGCCCTTCAGTGTTCTCCACTCTGTGGATGCCCTTCTGTTCTCCCGTCTCTCTGGATGCCCTTATTTACTTTCTTCTCTCTGGATGCCCTTCTGTTCTTTCCTCTCTCCAGTTGCCCTTCTGTTCTCTCCAATCTCTGGATGTCTTTCTGTCTTCTCCTCTCTCTGTATGCCCTTCTATTCTCTCCTCTCACTGGATTCCCTTTTGCCCTCTCATATCTCTGTTTGCCCTTCTGTTCTCTTCTGTCTATACATGCTCTCCTGTTCTTTCATTTTTCTGAATGCCCTTCTATTCTGTCCTCACTCTGGATGCCCTCTGTCTTCTCCCCTCTATGGATGCCCCTCTTTTCTCTTCTTTCTCTGGATAATCCTCTGTTTCCTCCACTCTCTAGATAACCTTGTGTTCTATCCTCTTATGGATGTTTTTCTGTTTTCTCCTCTCTATGTATGCCGTTCTGTCATCTCCTCTCACTCAATGTCCTTCTGTCTTCTCCTCTCTTTGGATGCCCTTCTGTTCTCTCCTCTGATTGCATGACATTTTTTCTGCTCCTCTTTCTGGATGCTCTTTTTTTCTCTCCTCTGTCTGGATGCCCTTCTGTCCTCTCCTTTCTCTCGATGCCCTTCTGTCTTCTCCTCTCTCTGGATGCCCTTCTGTTCTCTCCTCTATCAGATTGACCTTTTTCTTGCTCCTCTCCCTTGATGCGCTTCTCTTCTTCCCTCTCTCTGGATGCCGTTCTGTCCTCTCCTCTCACTCGATGTCCTTCTGTCTTCTCCTCTCTTTGGATGCCTTTCTGTTCTCTCCGCTGACTGCACGACCTTCTTTCTGTTCCCCTCTCTGGATGTTCTTCTGTTCTCTCCTCTATCCAGATGCTCTTCTGTCTTCTCCTCTCTCTGGAGGCCCTTCTGTTCTTTTCTCCCTCTGGATGCCTTTTCTGTCCTCTCCTCTCTCTGGATGCCCTTCTGTCTTCCACTCTCTCTTGATTCCCTTCTGAACTCTCCTCTCTCCGGATGCTCTTCTGTTATCTCATCTCTCTGGATGCCCTTCTCTCTTCTCCTCCCTCTGGATGCCCTTCTGTTTTTACCTCTTTATGGATGCCCCTCTGTGTTCTTCTCTCTCTACATGACCTTCTGTTCTCTCAGCTCTCTAGATTCCCTTCATTCCTCTCATCTCTCTGGATAACACTCTGTTCTCTTCTCTCTATGGATGCTCTTCTGTTCTCTCATCTCTCTAGATTCTCTTCTATACTCTCATCCCTCAGGTTGCCCTTCTGTTCCCTTCTCTCTCTGGATTATCTTCTGATCGCTCATTTCTGTGGATGCCCTTCTGTTTTCGCCTGTCTCCTGAAGATCTTTTGTTCTCTCATCTCTCTGGATGCCCTTTTGTCCTCTCCTCTCTCTGGATGCTCTTCTGTTCTCTCATGTCTCTGGATGCCCTTTTGTCCCCTCCTCTCCCTGGATACTCTTCTGTCTTCTCCTGTCTCTGGATGCCCTCTTGTCCTCTACTCTCTAGGGATGCCCTTCTGTTCTCTCCTCTCTCTGCAAGATCTTCGGTTCTCTCATATCTCTGGATGCCCTTGTGTCCTCTCCTCTGTCTATATGTTCTTCAGTTCTCTCATCTCTCTGGATGCCCTTCTGTCTTCTCCTATCTCTACATGCCTTTCGGTTCTCTCCACTATCTGGATGCACTTCTGTCCTCTCATCTCTTTTTATGCCTTTCAGTCCTCTCCTCCCTCTGGATGCCCTTCTGTCTTCTCTCTTTGGATGCCCTTCTTTTCTCTTCTCTCTGGATGCCCTTCTGTAATTTTCTCTCTCACTTGATGCCTTCTGTCTTTTCTTCTCTCTGGATGCACTTCTGTCTTCTCCCCTCTCTGGATGCCCTTCTGTCCTCTCCTCTCTCTGGATGCCCTTCTGTTCTCTCCTCTCTTGGATGCCCTTCTGTCCTCTTCTCTCTCTGGATTCCCTACTGTCCTCTAATATCTCTCTTTGTCTTTCTGTTCTCTTCTCTCTATGGAGGCTCTCCTGTACTCTCATCTCTTTGGATGCCCTTCTGTGCTCCCCTCTTCTCTCTGGATGCCCTTCTGTCTACTCCTCTCTCTGGATGCTCTTCTGTCTTCTATTCTCCCTGGATGCCCTTCTTTTCTCTTCTCTTTGGATTCCCTTCTGTCCTCTTCTCACTCTGGATGCCCTTCTGTCTTTTTGTCAAACTGGATGACCTTCTGTTATCTCCTCTTTCTGGATTACCTTCTGTTCCTCCTCTTTCCAGATGCCCTTCTGTTTTCTCCTCTCTCTGCATGCCCTTCTGTCCTCTTCTCTCTCTGGAATCCCTTCTGTCCTCTAATCTTTCTGGTTGCCTTTCTGTTTTCTTCTCTCTAGGGAAGCTCTCCTGTACTCTCATCGATCTGGATGCCCTTCTGATTTCTCCTCTCTCTGGATGCCCTTCTGTCTTCTATGCTCTATGCATGACATTCTGTACTCTATCTCTGAATGCCCATTTATCTTTTCCTCTCTCTGGATGCTCTTCTGTTCTCTCCTCTCTCTGGATTCCCGTCTGTTCAATCCTCTAATCCAGATGCACATCTGTCCTCTCCTCTCTCTTGATGCCCTTCTGCTTTCTTCACTCTCTGGAAGCCTTTCTGTTCTCTCCTCTCTATGTAGGCCTTTCTGTCCTCTCCTCTTTCTGGATGCCATTCTGGCATTTTCTCTTGCTGGATTTCCTTCTTTCCTCTTCTCTCTCTGGATGCTCTTCTGTCTTCTCTTCTCTCTGGATGCCCTTCAGTTCTCTCCTCTCTCCGGATTCCCTTCTATCCTCTTCTCTCCCTGTATGACCTTCTGTCTTCTCCTCTCTCGAGATGCCTTTCTGCTCTCTCCTCTCTCCAGATGCCCGGCTGTCTTTTTCTCTCTCTGGATGGCATTCTTTTATCTCCTCTTTCTGGATTACCTTCTGTTCTCTCCTCTTTCCGGATGCCCTTCTGTTTTCTCCTCTGTCTGCATGCCCTTCTGTTTTTTCCTCTCTCTGGATGCCCTTCTGTTTTCTCCTCTCTCTGGATACTCTTCTGTCTTCTCATCTCTCTGGATGCCCTTCAGTTCTCTCCTCTCCCAAGATTTTTTTCTGTCCTCTCATCCCTCTGGATGCCCTTCTGTTCTCTTCTCTTTCTGGATGATCTTCTGTTCGCTCATCTCTGTGGATGTCCTTCTGTTCTCTCCTATCTCTGGAAGATCTTCTGTTCTCAAATCTCTCTGGATGCCCTGTGTCTCTCCTCTCTCTGGATGCATTTCTGTTCTCTCCTCTCTCCGGATGCCTTTCTTTCCCATCCTCTCTCTGGATGAACTTCTGTATTCTTCTCTCTCTGGATGCCCTTCTGTATTCTCCTCTCTCTGGAAGCCCTTCTGTAATCTCCTCTCTCTGGATGCCCTTCTCTCTTCTCCTCTCTTGGAGGCCCTTCTGTCCTCTTTTTTCTCTGGATTCCTTTCTGTCCTCTAATCTATCTGGTTGGCTTTCTGTTCTCTTCTCTCTATCGAGGCTCCCCTGTACTCTCATCTCTCTGTATGTCGTTCTGTTCTCTCCTCTCTCTGGATGCCCATCTGTCTTCTCCTCTCTCTGGATGCCCTTCTGGTCTCTCCTCTCTCTCCATGCTCTTCTGTTCTCCCCTCTCTGTGGATGCCCGTTTGTCCTCTCCTCTTTCTGGATGCCCTTCTGTTATCTCCTCTCTCTGGATGCCCTTCTATTCTCTCCTCTCTCTGGATGTCCTTCTGTTGTCTCCTCTCTCTAGATGCCCTTATGTCTTCTCCACACTCTGCATGAACTTCTGTTCTCTCTTCTCTCTGGAGGACATTCTGTCCTCTGCTCTCTCTGGATGCCCTTCTATCCTCTCCGCTCTCTGGATTCCCTTCTCTCCTCTCCTCTCTCTCTTTGCCCTTCTGTCCTCTTCTCACTATAGATGCGCTCCTGTACTCTCATCTCTCTGGATGCCCTTCTGTTTTCTCCTCTCTCCAGATGCCCTTCTTTCTTCTCCTCTTTCTGTATGCCCTTCTGATCTCTCCTCTCTTTGGATGCCCTTTGGTCTTCTTCTCTCTCTGGATGCACTTCTGTTCTCTCAGCTCTCTAGAGGCTCTTATTTACTGCCTTCTCTCTGGATGCCTTTTCTGTCCTCTCCTCTCTCTGGATGCCCTTCTGTTTTCCACTCTCTCTTGATGAGCTTCTGAACTCTAATCTCTCCGGATGCTCTTCTATTATCTCATCTCTCTGGATGCCCTTCTCTCTTCTCCTCTCTCTGGATGCCCTTCTGTTTTTACCTCTCTATGGATGCCCTTCTGTCTTCTCCTCTCTCTACATGCCCTTCTGTTCTCTCAGCTCTCTAGATTCCCTTCATTCCTCTGATCTCTCTGGATGCCACTCTGTTCTCTTCTCTCTATGGATGCTTTTCTGTTCTCGCATAACTCTAGATTCTCTTCTGTCCTCTCATCCCTCATGATGCACTTCTGTTCCCTTCTCTCTCTGGATGATTTTCTGATCGCTCATTTCTGTGGATGCCCTTCTGTTTACTCCTCTCTCTGGATGCCCTTTTGTCCTCCTCTCCCTCTGGTTACCATTTTGTACTCTCCACTCTTTTGATGGCCTTCTATTCTCTCCTCTCACCGGACGCCCCTCTGTTCTCTGCTCTCTCAGGATGCCTTCTATTTTCTCATCTCTCTGGATGTCCTTGTGTCATTTCCTCTCTCTGGATGCTCTTCTGGTCTCTCAACTCTCTGGATTCTCTTGTGTCCCCTCCTCTCCCTGGATACGCTTCTGTCTTCTCCTTTCTCTGGATGCCCTCTTGTCCTCTACTCTCTCGGGATGCCTTTCTGTTCTCTCCTCACTCCAGATGCCCTCCTGTCTTCTCTCTCTGCATGTCCTGTTTTCCCCTCTATATGGATCCCCTTCTGTGTTCTTCTCTCTGTACAAGCCTTTTTATTCTCTCCTCTCTTTAAATTCCCTTCTGTCATCTCATCTCTCTGGAAGCCATTCTATTCTCGCCTTTCACTGGATGCCCTTCTGTCTTTTTGTCTTGCTTGATGACTGTTTGTTGTCTCCTCTCACTGGATGACCTTCTGTTCTCTCCTCTATCCAGATGCCTTCTGTCTTCTCCTCTCTCTGGATGTCCTTCTGTTCTTTCCTCTCCCTGGATGCCATTCTGTCCTCTCCTTTCTTTGGATGCCCTTCTGTCTTGACCTCTTTCTGGATGCCCTTCTGAACTCTCCATTCTCTGGATGCCCTTCTGTACAGTCATCTCTCTGGATGCCCTTCTGTCCTCTTCTCTCTCTGGATGCCCTTCTGTTTTTTCGTCACTATGGATGACCTTCTGTTGTCTCCTCTCT
This sequence comes from Arvicanthis niloticus, assembly GCF_011762505.2. Lineage (NCBI taxonomy): Eukaryota > Metazoa > Chordata > Mammalia > Rodentia > Muridae > Arvicanthis > Arvicanthis niloticus. The sequence goes on from NW_023046294.1 coordinate 26,337, forward strand.
CTGGATGACCTTCTGTCTCATCATCTGTCTGGTTGCCCTTTTGTTCTATTCTCTCTCTAGATTCTATTCTATACTCTCATCTTTCTGGATGATCTTCTGTTTGCTCATCTCTGTAGATGCCCTTCTATTCTCTACTCTCTTTGGAAGATCTTCGGTTCTATCATATCTCTGAATGCCCTTGTGTCCTCGCCTCTCTCTGAATGCTCTTCTATTCTCTCATCTCTCTGGATTCCCTTCTGTTCTCTCCTTTCTTGGATGCCCTTCTGTCCTCTTTTCTCTCTGGATTTCCTTCTGTCCTCTAATATCTCCCTTTGCTTTCCTGTACTATTCTCTCTATGGAGGCTCGCCTGTACTCTCATCTCTCTGGATGCCCTTATGTTCTTTCCTCTCTCTGGATGCCCTTCTGTCTTCTCCTCTCTCTGGATGAACTTCTGTCTTCTCCACTCTCTGTATGCCCTTCTGTCCTCTCCTCTCTCTGGATGCCCTTCTGTTCTCTCCTCTCTAGGATGCCCTTCTGTACTCTTCTCCCTCTGGATTCCCTTCTGTCATCTTATCTTTCTCCTTGCCTTCCAGTTCTCTTCTCTCTATGGAGGCTCTCCTGACCTTTCATCGCTCTGGATGCCCTTTTGTTCTCTCCTATCTCTGGATGACCTTCTGTCTTCTACTCTCTGGATGCCCTTCTGTCTTATCTGCTCTCTGAATGCCCTTCTGTCCTCTCCTATCTCTGAATGCCCTTCTGTCTTCTCCTCTCTCTGGATGCTCTTCTGTTCTCTCCTCTCTCTGGATGCGCTTCTGTTCTATCATGTATCCAGATGCACTTCTGTCCTCTCCTCTCTCTCAATAAACTTCTGTTTTCTTCACTCTCTGGAATCCCTTCTGTTCTCTCCTCTCTATGTAGTCCTTTCTGTCCTCTCCTCTCTCTGGATGTGCTTCAGTCTTCTCCTTTCCCTGGATGCCCTTTTCTCTCTTCTCACTAGATGGCCTTTTGTGCTCTCCTTTCTCTGAATGCTCTTCTGTCCATTTCTCTCTCTGGATTCCCTTCTTTCCTCTTCTCTCTCCTGATGCCCTTCTGTCTTTTCTTCTCTCTGGATGCCCTTCAGTTCTCTCCTCTCTACAGATTCCCTTCTGTCCTCTCCTCTCACGGTATGCCCTTCTGTCTTCTCCACTGTCTGAATGACCTTCTGTTGTCTCCTCTCTCTGGATGCCCTTCGGTTCTCTCCTCTAACAGGATGCCCATCTGTCTTCTCCTATCTCTGGATGCCCTTCTTTTTTCACCTTTCTTGGATGCCCTTCTCTCTTCTTCTCTCTCTACATGCCCTTCTGTTCTCTCCTCTCTCTGGAAGACTTTCTATTCCTACTCTATCTGGATGCCCTTGTGTCCTATCCTCTTTCTGCAAGCCCTTCTGTTCTCTTCTCTTTGGATGCCCTTCTGTCCTCTCCTCTTTCTGGATGCCCTTCTGTCTTCTCCTCTCTCCCTATGCCCTTCTGTTCTCTCGATTCTCTTGATGCCCTTCAGTATTCTCCTCCATCTAGATGCCCAACAATTTTCTTCTCACTCTGGATTATCTTCTGTCTTCTCCTCTCTCTAGATGCCCTTCTTTTCTCTCCTCTCACTGGATGCCATTCTGTCCTCTCCTCTCTCTGTATGCCTTTCTGTCTTTTCCTCTCTCCAGATGCCCTTCGGTCCTCTTCTTTCTCTGGATGTCCTTCAGTCTTCTGCTCTCTCTGGATAGGCTTCTCTTCTCTCCTCTTTCTGGATTCTCTAATGTTCTCTCATCTCTCTGGATGCCCTTCAGTTCTCTCTTTTTTTGGGATGTCCTTCTGTCCTCTCCACTGTCTGGATGACTTTCTGTCTTCTCCTTTCTTTGAATGCCCTTCTGTTCTCTTCTCTCTCTGGATGCCCCATTTTCCTCTCCTCTCTTTGGATACCCTTCTGTTCTCTCCTCTCTCTGTATGCCCTTCTTTTCTCTCCTCTATCTTGATGCCCTTGTGTCCTCTTCCCTCTCTGGATGCCATTTCTGTCCTTTCTTCTCACGGGATGCCTTTCTGTCTTCTTTTCTCTCTGGATGCCCTTCTGTTCTCTTCTCTCTCTGGATGATCTTCTGTTCTCTCATCTCTCTGGATCCCCTTACGTCTTCTAATCTCTCTGGATGCCCTCCTGTCTTCTATTCTATATGGATGCCTTTCTGACATCTCCTCATTTTGATGCCCTTCTGCTTTCTCTTCTCGTCCGATGCTATTCTATTCTCTCCTCTCTGTGGATGCTCTTCTGTATTCTCCTCTCTCTGGATGCCCTTCTGGTCCCTCCTCTTTCTGGATGCCATTCTGTCATCTCCACTCTATGGATATCCTTCTGTTGTCTCATTTCTCTGGATGCCCTTCTGTCCTCTCCTCTCTCTGGATGCCCTTCTGTCCACACCTCTCACTGGATGCCCTTTAGCACTCTCAATATCTGGATGCCCTTCTGTCCTCTCCTATCTCTGTATTTTTTCCATCCTCTCATATCTCTGGTTGCCCTTCTGTTCTCTTTTCTCTCTAGATTATCTTCTGTTCTCTCATCTCTCTGGATGCCCTTTTGTACTCTCCTCTTTCTGGATGCTCTTCTCTTCTCTCCTGTCTTTGGATTCCCTTATTTTGTCTCCTCTCTCTCAATGCTCTTCTGTTCTTCCCAGTCTGTGGATGCCCTTCTGTCCTCTCCTCTCTCTACATGCCTTTCTGTTCTCTCCTCTCTCTCTAGATGCCTTTCTGTCCTCTCCTCTCTCTGGTTACCCTTCTGTCCTGTGCACTCTCTTGATGCCTTTCTGTTCTGTCCTCTCACTTAATGATCTTCTTTCTTCTCCTTTCTCTGTATGCCCTTCTGTCTTCTCTGCTCTCTGGATATTGATCTATTCTCTGCTCTCTCCGGATTCCCTTCTGTCTTCTCTGCTCTCCGAATGCCAGTCTGTTCTCTCCTCTCTGTGGATGCGCTTCTGACCTCTCCTCTCAATGGATGTCCTTCTGCTCTCTCCACTCTCTGAATGACCTTCTGTCCTCTCCTCTCTCTGGATGCACTTCTGTACTCTCCTCTCTCAGAATGGCTTTCTGCTCTCTCCTCTCTCTGGATCCCTTCTATACTCTCCTCTCTCTCTCGATGCCCTTCTGTCTTCTCTTCTCTATGGATGCCCTTCTGTCATCTCCTCTATTTTGATGCCCTTCTGTATTCTCCTCTTGTCTGATGCTCTTCTATTCTCTCCTCTCTGTGGATGCCCTTCTGTATTATCCTCTCTCTGGATGTGCTTCTGGTCTCTCCTCTCTCTAGCTGCCCTTCTGTCCTGTCCTCCCTCTGGATGCCCTTCTGTCCTCACCTCTCTATGGATGAAGTTCTGTATTCTCCACACTCTGGATGTTCTTCTGTCCTCTCCTCTCTCTGGATGCCCTTCTGTCATCTCTGCTCTCTGGATGTCCTTCTGTTGTCTCCTTTCTCTGGATGCCGTTCTGTCCTCTCCTCTCTCTGACGCTCTTCTGTTCTCCCCTCTCTGTGGATGCCCTTCTGTCCTCTCCTCTCTCTGGATGCCCTTCTGTTCTCTCCTCTTTCTAGGTGCCATTCTGTCCTCTCCTCTCTCTGGATGCCCTTCTGTTCCAATTTCCGGATGCCTTTCTTTCCTATCCTCCTCTGGATGCCCTTCGGTATTCTCATCCCTCTGGATGCCCTTCAGGTCTCTCCTCTATCTGAATGCCATTCTGTACTCTCTTCTCTCTGGATGCCCTTCTGTCTTCTCTTCTCTATGGATGCCCTTCTGTCGTCTCCTCTCTTTTGATGCCCTTCTGTTTTCTTCTCTCGTATGATGCTCTTCTATTCTCTCCTCTCTGTGGATGCCCTTCTGTATTCTCCTCTCTCTGGATGCCCTTTTGGTCTCTCCTCTCTTTGGATGCCCTTCTGTCATCTCCACTCTGTGGATGTTTTTCTGTTGTCTCCTTTCTCTGGTTGTCCTTCTATCCTCTCCTTTCTCTGGATGCCCTTCTGTCCTCACCTCTCTCTGGATGCTTTTCTGTACTCTCCACGCTCTGGATGCCCTTCTGTCCTCTCCTCTCTCTGGAATGTTTTCTATCCTCTCATAACTCTGGTTGCCTTTCTGTTCTCTCCTCTTTATGGATGCCCTTCTATTCTCTCCTCTCTTTGGATTCCCTTCTGTCTTCTCTTCTCTCTGGATGCCCTAATGCTCTCTCCTATCTCTGAATGCCCTTCTGTCTTCTCCTCTCTCTGGATTCACTTCTGCTCTCTCCTCTTTCTGGATGCCTTTCTGTCCTCTCCTCTTTCTGGATGCCCTTCTGTCCTTTCCTCTGTCTTGATCCCTTTCTGTTCTCTCCTCTCACTGGATACACTTCGGTCTTCTCCTTTCTCTGGATGCCCTTCTGTCTTCTCTGCTCTCTGGATACCGTTCTATTCTCTACTCTCTCTGGATGTCCTTCTGTCTTCTCTGCGCTCTGGGTGCCCATCTGTTCTCTCCTCTTTCTGGATGCACTTCTGTCCCCTCTTCTCTCTGGATGCCTTTCTGTCCTCTCCTCTCCATAGTTGCCCTTCTGTCATCTCCTCTCTCTGGATAACTTACTGTTCTCTATTCTCTCTGGATTCCCTTTTTGTCTTCTCCTCTTTCTGGATGCGCTTCTATTGTCTCCTCTATCAAGATCCCTAGAGTCCTGTATTCTCTCTGGATATCCTTCTGTTCTCTCATCTATCTGGATTCCCTTTTGTGCTCTCCTCTGTCTTGATGCCCTTCTGTCCTCTCCTCTCTCGGGATGCCCTTCTTTCTTCTCCTCTCACCCTATGCCCTTCTGTTCTCCCGATTCTCTCGGTGCCATTCAGATTCTCCTCTCTCTGGATGCCCGATAATTTTCTCCTCCCTCTAGATATCCTTCTGACTTCTCCTCTCTCTAGATGCCCTTCTGTTCCCTCCCCTCTCTGTATGCCCTTCTTTACACCTTCTCTCTGGATGTCCTTCCGTCTTCTCCTCTCTCTGTATGTCCTTCGGTTCTCTCCTCTCATGGTATGCCCTTCTATCTTCTCCTTTCTCTGGATGCCTTTCTGTCTTCTCTGCTCTCTGGATACCATTTTATTCTCTACTCTCCCTCTGAATGCCCTTCTGTTTTCTCTGCTCTCTGGATGCCCATCTGTTCTCTCGTCTCTGTGGATGCCCTTCTGATCTCTCCTCTCCATGGATGCCCTTCTGTTCTTTCCTCTCTCTGGATGCCCTTCTGTCCTCTCCTCTCTCTGGATGCCCTTCTGTCCTCTCCTCTCTCTGGATGGCTTTCTGTTCTCTCCTCTCTCTGGATCCCTTATGTACTATCCTCTCACTGGATGCCCTTCTGTCTTCTCCTCTCTCCGGATGCCCTTCGGTCCTTATCGCTCTCTGGATGTCCTTCGGTAATCTGCTCTCTCTGGATGGGCTACAGTTCTCTCCTCTTTCTGGATTCTCTCTTGTACACACATCTTTCTGGATGCCCTTCTGTTCTCTCTTTTTTTGGAATGTCCTTCTGTCGTCTCCTCTGTCTGGATGCCCTTCTGACTTCTTCTTTCTTTTGATGCCCTTCTGTTCTCTCCACTCTTTGGATTCCCTTCTGTCTTCTCCTCTCTCTGGATGCCCTAATGCACTCTACTCTCTGTGAATATCCTTCTGCCTTCTCTCTTTGGATTCCCTTCTGCTTTCTCCTCTCTCTGGATGCCCTTCTGTCCTCTCCTCTCTCTGGATGCCTTTCTGTTCCCTCTTCTTTCCAGTTGCCCTTCTTTTATCTCCTCTCTCTGATGCTCTTGAGGTCTCCCCTCCCTGTGGATGCCCTTCTGTCCTCTCCTCTCTCTGGATGCCCTTCTGTTCTCTCCTCTTTCTCGATGCTCTTCTGTCCTCTCCTCGCTCTGGATGCCCTTCTGTCTTCTCCTCTCTCTGGATGCCCTTCTGTTCTTCTTTTCGGATTCCTTTCTGTCCTATCCTCTCTCTGGATGCCCTGCTGTATTCTAATCCCTCTGGAGGCCCTTCTGGTCTCTCCGCTATCTGAATGCCTTTCTGTCCTCTCCTCTCTCTGGATGCCCTTCTGTCTTCTCTTCTCTACGAATACCCTTCTTTCCTCTCCTCTCTTTTTATGCCCTTCTTTATTCTCATCTTTCTGGATGCCCTGCTGGCCTCTCCTCTCTCAGTATGCCCTTCGAGTTCTCCTTTCTTTGGTTCCTGTTCTGTTCTCTCCTCTCTTTGGATTAACTTCTGTCTTCTCCTCTCTCTGGATGCCCTAATGCTCTCTACTCTCTCTGAATGCCCTTCTGTCTTCTCTCTTTGGATTCACTCTCTTCTCTCATCTCTTTGGATACCCTTCTTTCCTCTCCTCTCTCTGGATGGCTTTCTGTTCTCTCCTCTCTCTGGATCCCTTCTGTACTATCCTCTTACTGGATGCCCTTCTGTCTTCTCCTCTCTCCGGATGCCCTTTGGTCCTCATCTCTCTCTGGATGTCCTTCAGTCTTCTGCTCTATCTGGATGGGCTTCAGTTCTCTCCTCTTTCTAGATTCTCTCCTGTACTCTCATATCTCTAGATACCCTTCTCTTCTCTCCTCTCTTTAGTTGCCCTTCTGTCCTCTCCTCTCACTGGATGCCCTTCTCTCTTCTCCTCTCTCCCTATGCCCTTCAGTCTTCTCCTCTCTCTGGATGCCCGACAATATTCTCCTCACTCTGGATACCCTTCTGTCTTCTCCTGTTACCAGATGCTCTTCTGTTCTCTCTTCTCACTCGATGCCATTCTGTCCTATCCTCTCTCTGGATGCCCTTCTGTCTTCTCTCTCTGGATGCCCTTCAGTCCTCTTCTCTCTCTAGATGTCTGTGAGTCTTCTGTTCTCTCTGGATGGACTTCTCTTCTCTCCTCTTTCTGGATTCTCTCCTGTTCTCTCATCTGTCTGGATGTGCTTCTGTTCTTTCTTCTCTCGAGATGCCCTTCTGTATTCTCCTTTCTCTGGATGCCCTTCTGTTCTCTTCTCTTTCTGGATGCCATTTTGTCCTGTCCACTCCCTGGATATCCTTCTGTTCTATCCTCTCTCTGAATACCCTTCTGTCCTCTCCTCTCACTGGATGCCCTTCTTCACTCTCCTCTCTCTGGATTCCATTCTATCTTCTCCTCTCTCTGGATGCCCTTTTGTTCTCTACTTTTTCTGGATGCCCTTCTGTTCTCTCCTTTTTCCAGATGCCTTTTTGTCTTCTCCTCTCTCTGGATGCCCTTCTGCACTCTCATCTCTCAGGATGCCCTTCAGTATTCTCCTATCTCTGGATGCCCTTCTGCTCTCTACTCTCTCCGGATGCCCTTCTGTCTTCTTTTCTTGATTAATGCTCTTTTGCTCCCACCTCTTTCTGGATGCCCTTCTGTTCTCTCTTCTCTCTGGATTCCTTCTGTCTTTTCCTCTCTCTGGATGCCCTTCTGTTTTCTTTTATTTCTGGATGCCCTTCTGTTTTCACCTCTCTCCGGATGCCCTTCTGTCTTCTCCTCTCTCTGGATGCCATTCTCCTCTCTCCTCTCTCTGAATGCCCTTTTGTTCTCTACACTTTCTGGATGCCCTTCTGTTCTATCCTCTCTCCACATGCCCTTCTGTTTTCTCCTCTCTCTGGATACCCTTCTTCTCTTTCCTCTCTCTAGATGCTTTTCTGTTCTCTCCTTTCTCTGGATGGCCTTCTGTCTTCTACTCACTCTGGATGTCCTTCTGCTATCTCCTCTCTCTAAAAGCCCTTCTGTTCCCTCCTCACTGCGGATTCCCTTCTGTCTTATCCTCTCTCTGGATGCCCTTCTGTTCTCTCCTCTTTCTGAATGCCCTTTTGTTCTCTCCTTTGTGGGGCAGAAATCTCGCGGGCGGGGGGAGGGGGAGGGAGTCCGGCGACAGAGTCTCAGGGTGGTCCGGCACCAGGGCTTTCTGTCCTGCCAGTGGAGGATCCCACATTCACGCAGCTGTCGGTGGGTGGGCCAGCAGCTGCATCGGCAAGGTTCCAGGGTTCCAAAAGCTGGGAATCAGGTGGAGAGACCATGGACACGTGGAGTCCAGTTTTCCAAAGCTTTTATTGTTCATGGCACAGTGAATGAATGCAGGTGTTGTGCGCTTCCCCCGCCAAAAGCCAGGGAAGGGAGAAAGGTGAGGGAATAACTTAATTAGCTACGCCCCTGGCCTTTTGATAATTTATTAATATTTAAATCTCTGGAGGTAGAGACTTGTTAATCACGCCCTCTACCTGTCCTACGTGACTGAAAGTAACAGGTTAAATGGAGTTACCTCATCCAAGGCCCAACATCCCACCCTCTTTTCTTTCATAAAAGGAGGGGCAATTCTGTGTTAATGAGAGATGTGGACCATGTGGAAGTAGTCTGGAGTCCCAGAGCGCGGGGAGATAATATGCTGTCCCTGACAGGCAATGTCCTGTTGGGTCTCCTGGCTATCTCAAACCCAGTGCTCTATCAAGGGGGCCTAGGAACAGGGCTAAACACCCTACCGTCCCTAAAAGGATCTCCGGGTTTAAAACCCGTTCAACCAGGCTATGTCCAAACCATATCTCCACGGCCCAACATCTCATTGTTTTTAGTGAAAATTTTGGATGAGGTGGTCAAAATAAAACACTATGTAGGCCAGAGGGTGTAGCATAACCAAGTCAAGGGTAATGGGAATTGAGGGTAGGGTTTGGAAGGTTTGGAATCATTGAAACAATTAAATACAGATTGTACAGTTTGAGGGTAATGACATCTGATTAATCTAAATAGACATTATGTTTTCCTCACTAACATGTAACTTTAGCTATGTGACTTTGGCAAAATAGTTTATTTGTAGTTGGAAGGTCCGGATCTGTCTTCTCTAGTGAGCATCTCTGGGTTCTGGCGTGCATCTCTGGAGCCTGGTGTGGGTCTCTGGATCTCAGCATGTTCTGGGTTCTTCAGTCAGATGAGATGACTGGAAGAAGGCAGCTTGGCAGGTTCCAGGAGGTGGCGCTGTCTCTGGATCTCAGCATGTCTCTGGAGTCTGCAGTCAGATGAGTTAGCTGGGAGGAAGCAGCTTGGCATCTCAGGCAGGTTCCAGAGGATGGCTAGACTCTGTTGGATCTGTGGGTATACCTGTAGGATAATCACAGCAGGGAAGGAGCATCTCCAGTAGGGAGATGTCTGTAGGCTGGATATGGAGCATTAAATTGCTTGGGAACAAGCACCTTATGGCCTGTAGTTAAGATCCTGGAAAAGCAAAGGTGTTTGAGGAAATTTAGTCTTAGAAGGTATCTTGGATAGCTGAGGGAGAAAAACAATGTTAATTTTGTATCTGGGATTGGCAGCAACAGTTTGCCTGTAAAAGAAATTAGTTGTTAATTAAGACTCAAGATATGGTGATCAGCACTTTCACTTAACTGTGGAAGGAAATTAGATGGCTTTTAAACCTTGAAGAAATTATAAAGGTTGAAAAATAATGTTGGACATCTGTCACAAGTATTAGAGAGAAAAGGCAGCATTAAAATAGAAAAATATAACAAAATTTTGGTTGAAAAAACACAAGCATTGTTGTTCTTGGTGTTCCTGTTAGGAAGAAAAGGAAACGTTTAAAAAATTTTGGTTGAAAAACATGAATGTTTGTTGCAGGTCCTCCTGTTGGGGAGGAGCAGTAATGGCGGGTTTAGAAGCAGTGGGAGGAGGGGCCTAGCTCTGTCATGTGGCGTCTGGGTGCTCTGGAAATGAGATTCTGCATTCCCGCTTTTCTTTTTCTTAACTGGTAAATTTTAAATGTAGATAAAAGTAAAGGCCAACTTTGAAGAAAAGTTTAAGGCAAGTAAGAAGTATTGGGGAGGGCTAAGAGTCAGAAAAAGTGAGAGTCTGTGTCTATGGGAAAGACACGTGGAAGCTGGATTGGAGTCAGCAGCTTTGAAAGAAACTGGCAGGCAGCACAGGGGGCAAGGGGTGCAGGCAGGATTTTAGATCCGCTGCTTCATGCAAGCTGGCTGAGCTAAGTAGCTTTAGTCAGCTGCAAATGACTGAGGGTGAGGGGCAGCATAGGCTGGCTAAGGAACACTGGGCTGGGTAGCAAGCAGGGTTCCGCCCTGTTGCTTCAGGCAAGCAGGCTAAGCCAAATAGCTGTAGCCTGTCGCATATGACGGGGGAGTAGGGAAAGAAGCTACCTGGCAGGGCGCTAGGGGCTAGAGTTTGGAGTTGGCGATTTTGAGAGAAAGAGAGAGAGAGAGAGAGAGAGAGAGAGAGAGAGAGAGAGAGAGAGAACGGTTTCAGCCGCGAGAAGGAGTCTCTCAGCCAAAGGACTCTTAGAAAGAGGGTTAAAGCAGGTGCTGTGGCTTGAAGGACAGCTATTAGCTGTGAAGGAACGCCCTCTGTGGAGCTGGGGGGATGGGAAGAGTGGGGGGCTAAGAAGCCGCCAACATCTTGTCCTTGAGCTGGAGAACACATGGGGAGAGAGACCTAGTTCTTTTGTATTAGGCAGGGGTTAGACTATAGCTAAGAATCAGAGAAAGAAAGAGGGGGTAGGGTAGACAGAGAGAGATGTTACTCACGGTTTTTGCAGACACCAGCGGGGGGCATTTGTGGAGCTGGCTCTGCGCCCGTTGTCCACCACCTGTGGGAAACAATGTAGGCCCGTGCGTGGGTGCACGAGTGTGGGTCTCTGTAGCTGGTCTGCACCGTCCTTTGTCAGAGATAGGGCTATTGTAGAGGAGGAGGGGCTAAGCAGGGCACTCACAGTGCGCAAAGCAGACTCTGCAGTAGGAGTCTTTCGGTGGGAAATCTCCATTTTGGGCCCAAGCCTTGGCGATGGGTGGGCGCGGCAAAACAGGAGAATGTGGGGGTCGTATAGGCAGCAGATCCATATGCCAAGATTGGCCTCCATCTGGGGTCTTGGAACTCCAGCAGAATGGAGGCGGGGAGCGCGCTGGGCGTGCTGAGGGAGGACCAAGAGACTTCACATCTAGCAGGAAGTATATTTGCTTAGCAGATTCAGCCAGGATTTTTCTTGTAAACACATGGGTGGTCGTGCCCCACTTTGGTTGCGCCATCTGTGGGGCAGAAATCTCGCGGGCGGGGGGAGGGGGAGGGAGTCCAGCGACAGAGTCTCAGGGCAGTCCGGCACCAGGGCTTCCCTCACTACCAGCGGAGGATCCCACATTCATGCAGCTGTCGGTGGGCGGGCCGGCGGCTGCATCGGCAAGGTTCCAGGGTTCCAAAAGCTGGGAATCAGGCGGAGAGACCATGGCCACATGGAGTCCGGTTTTCCAAAGCTTTTATTGTTCATGGAATGGTGAATGAATGCAGGTGTTGTGCGCTTCCCCGCCAAAAGCCAGGGGAGACCAGTCTTATAGGGAAGGGAGAAAGGGGAGGGAATAACTTAATTAGCTACGCCCCTGGCCTTTTGATAATTCATTAATATTTAAATCTCTGGAGGTAGAGACTTGTTAATCACACCCTCTACCTGTCCTACGTGACTGAAAGTAACAGGTTAAATGGAGTTACCTTGTCCAAGGCCCAACACTCCTTTCTACAGATGCCCTTCTTTATTCTCCTCTCTCTGGATACCCTTCTTGTCTCTCCTCTCTCTGGATTCCCTTCAGTTCTCTCCTCTCTCCAGATGCCCTTCTGTTTTCTCCTCACTCTAGATGCCCTTCTGCTCTCTCCTCTCTCTGGATGCCCTTCTGTCTTCTCCTCTCTCCCGATGCTCTTCAGTCCTCTTCTCTCTCTGGATGTGTTTCAGTCTTCTGCTCTCTCTGGATGGGCTTCGGTTCTCTCCTCTTTCTGGATTCTCTCCTGTTCTCTCATCTTTCTGGATGCTCTTCTGTTCTCTCTTCTCTCGGGATGTCCATCTGTCCTCTATTCACACTGGATACCCTTCTGTCTTCTCCTTTCTCTGGATGCCTTTCTCTTCTCTCCTCTCTCTGGATGCCCTTTTGTCCTCTTCTCTCCGTGGATGCCATTGTATCTCTCCTCTCTCTGGATGCCCTTCTGTCTTCTCCTCTATCTGGATGCCCTTCTGTCCTCTCCTCTCTCTTCATACCCTTCTGTTTTCTCCTCTCTCTGGATGCCCTTCTATTCTCTCCAATCTCTGGATGCCCTTCTGTCCTCTCCTCTCTCTGAATGCCCTTCTGTTCTCTCTTCTCTCTGGATGCCCTTTGGTCTTCTCCTCTTTTCCAATGCCCTATTGTCTTCTCCTCTCTCTGGATGCCCTTCTGCTCTCTCCTCTCACTGGATGCCCTTCTGTTCTCTCCTCTGTCTGGATTCCCGTCTGTCTTCTCCTCTCTCTTGATACCCTTCTGTTCTCTCCTCTTTCTGGATGCCCTTCTGTTCTCTTCTCTCTACGGATGCCCTTCTGTCTTCTCCTTTTTCTGGATGCCCTTCTGCTCTCTCCTCTCTCTGAATGTCATTCTGTTCTCTCCTTTTTCTTAATGCCCTTCTGCTCTCTCCTCTCTCTGGATGCCCTTTTGTCTTCTCTCTCTGGATGCCCTTCTGCTCTCTCCTCTCTCTGGATGCCCTTTTGTTCTCTTTTTTCTGGATGCCCATTAGTCTTTTTGTATCTATGGATGAGCTGCTTTTGTCTACTCTCTCTGAATGACCTTCTTTTCTCTCCTCTATCCAGATTACCTTCTGTCTTCTCTTTCTGGATGCCCTTCTGTTCTTTCCTCTCTCTGGATGCCCTTCTGTCCTCTCCTCTCTCAGGATGTCCTTCTGTCTCATTATCTCTCTGGATGCCCTTCTGTTGTCTCATCTCTCTAGATTCTATTCTTTCCTCTCATCCCTCTGGATGCCCTTCTGTTCCGTTCTCTCTCTGGATGACCTTCTGTTCCCTCATCTCTGTGGATGCCCTTCTGTTCTCTCCTCTCTCTGGAAGATCTTCTGTTCTTTCATCTCTCTGGATGCTCTTGTGTCCTCTCCTCTCTCTGGATGCCCTTCTGTTCTCTCATCTCTCTGGATGCCTTTCTTTTCTCTTCTCCCTGGATGCCCTTCTATAATCTCCTCTCTCTGGATGCCTTCTGTCTTCTCCCCTCTCTGGAAGCCCTTCTGTCCTATCCTCTCTCTGGATGCCCTTCTGTCATCTCGTCTCTAGGAAGCCCTTCTGTCCTCTTCTTTATCTGGAGTCCATTCTGTCCTCTAATCTCTCTGGTTTTCTTTCTGTTCTCTTCTCTCTATCGAGGCTCTCTTGTACTCTCATCTCTCTGGATGTCCTTCTATTCTCTCCTCTCTTTGGATGACCTTCTGTCTTCTCCTCTCTCTGGATGCCTTTCTGGTCTATCCTCTACCTCGATGCTCTTCTGTTCTCCAGTCTCTGTGGATGCCCTTCTGTCCTCTCCTCTTTCTGGATGCCCTTCTGTTCTCTCCTCTCTCTGGATGCCCTTCTGTCTTCTCCTCTCTCTGGATGGCCTTCTGTTCTCTCCTCACTCTGGATGCCCTTCTGTTGTCTCCTCTCTCTGGATGCCTTTCTGTTCTCTCCTCTCTCTAGATGCCCTTCTGTCTTCTCCACGCTCTGGATGCCCTTTTGTTCTTTCTTCTCTCTGGAACCATTCTGTCCTCTCTTCTCTCTGGATTCCCTTCTGTCCTCTCCTCTCTCTCATTGCCGTTCTGTTCTTTTCTCACTATAGATACTCTCCTGTACTCTCACCTCCCTGGATGACCTTCTGTTTTCTCCTCTCTCTGGATGCCCTTCTGATCTCCCCTGTCAATTGATGCCCTTCAGTCTTCTCCTCTCTCTGGATGCCCTTCTGTTCTCTCGTCTCTCTGGAGGCCCTTATTTACTCTCTTCTCTCTGGATGCCCTTCTGTCATATACTCACACGGGATGCCCTTATGTCTTCTCCTGTCTCTGGATATTCTCTGTCCTATCCTCTCTCTTGATGCTTTTCTGTTCTCTCCTCTCCCCGGCTGCCCTTCTGTTGTCTCCTATCTCAAGATGACCTTGTGTCGTCTCCTCAATCTGGATGCCCTTCTATTCTCTCCTCTCTACGGCTGCCCTTCTGTTCTCTCTTACCTCCTGATATCCTTCTGTCGTCTCCTCTCTGGATTCTCTTCTCTTCTCTCCTCTCTCTGGATTCCCTTTTGATCTCTCATATCTCTGTTTGCCGTTCTGTTGTCTTCTCTCTATGGATTCTTTCCTGTTCTCCCGTCTTTCTGAATGCTCTTCTGTTCTCTCCTCTCTCTGGATGATCTTCTGTTTCCTCCACTCTCTAGATGCCCTTGTGTTCTATCCTCTTCTGGATGTTTTTCTGTCTTCTCCTCTCTCTGTATGTCGTTCTGTCCTCTCCTCTCACTCAATGCCCTTCTGTCTTCTCTTCTCTTTGGATGCCCTTCTGTTCTCTCTTCTGACTGCCTGACCTTCTTTCTGCTCCTCTCTCTGGATGCTCTTCTGTTCTTTCCTTTCTCTCAGTGCCCTTCTGTCTTCTCTCTGTGGATGCCCTTCTGTTCTCTCCTCTATCAGGATGACATTCTTCCTGCTCCTCTCTCTTGATGCGCTTCTCTTCTCTCCTCTCTCTGGATGATTTTCTCTTCTCTCCAGTCTCAGGATGCCCTTCTGTCCTCCCTCTCTTGAGATCCCCTTCTGTTCTCTCCTCTCTCCAGATATCCTCCTGTCCTCTCCTCTCTCTGTATGAAAAGCCCTTCTGTCTTTTCATCTCTCTGGATGCCCTTCTGTCTTCTCCTCTCTACAGATGCCCTTCTTTCTTCTCCTTTCTCTGGATGCCAATCTTTCTTCTCCTCTCTCTGGATGCCCTTCTGATCTCTCCTCTCTTTGGATGCCCTTCAGTCTTCTCCTCTCTCTGGATGCCCTTCTGTCCTCTCGTCTCTTTGGAGGCCCTAATTTACTCTCTTCTCCCTGGATGCCCTTCTGTTATATCCTCAATCTGGATGCTCTTATGTCTTCTCCTGTCTCCGGATATTCTCTGTACTATACTCTCTCCGGACGACCTTCTGTCTTCTCCTCTCTAGGGATGCCCTTCTAATCTCTCCTCTCTCTGGATTCCCTTTTTCCCTCTCATATCTCTGTTTGCCCTTCTGTTCTCTTCTCTCTATGGATGCACTCCTGTTCTCTGGATGCCCTTCTTTTCTCTTCTCTTTTGATGCTCATCTGTCCTCAGCTCTCTCTGTATGCCCTTCTATCTTTTCGTCAATCTAGATGACATTCTGTTGTCTCCTCTCTCTGGATCTCCTTCGGTTCTCTCCTCTAACCGGATGCCCATCTGTCTTCTCCTCTCTCTGGATACCCTTCTGTTTTTACCTCTCTATGGATGCACTTCTGTCTTCTCCTCTCTCTACTTGCCCTTCTGTTCTCTCAGCTCTCTAGATTCCCTTCATTCCTCTCATCTCTCTGGATGCCACTCTGTTCTCTTCTCTCTATGGATGCTCTTCTGTCCTCTCATCCCTCAGGATGCCCTTCTGTTCCCTTCTCTCTCTGGATGACCTTCTGATCGCTCATTTCTGTGGATGACCTTCTGTTTACTCCTCCTCTCTCTGGAAGATCTTTTGTTCTCTAATTTCTCTGGATGCCCTTGTGTCCTCTCCTCTCTCTGGATGCTCCTCTGTTCTCTCATCTCTCTGGATGCCCTTGTGTCCCCTCCTCTCCCTGGATACTCTTCTGTCTTCTCCTTTCTCTGGATGCCCTCTTGTCCTCTACTCTCTCTGGATGCCTTTCTCTTCTCTTCTCACTCCAGATGCCCTTCTGTCTTCTCTCTCTGCATGTCCTGTTTTCCCCTCTATATGGATGCCCTTCTGTGTTCTCCTCTCAGAACATGCCTTTTTTTCTGTCTGCTCTCTAGATTCAATTCTGTCCTCTCATCTCTCTGGAAGCCCTTCTTTTCTCTCCTTTCTCTGGATGCCCTTCTGTCTTTTTGTCTCTCTTGATGACCATCTGTTGTCTCCTCTCTCTGGATGACCTTCTGATCTCTCCCCTATCCAGATGTCTTCTGTCTTCTCCTCTCTCTGGATGCCCTTCTATTCATTTCTCTCTCCTGATGCCCTTCTGTCCTCTCCTCTCTCTGGATGCCCTTCTGTCTTGCCCTCTTTCTGGATGCCCTTCTGATCTCTCCACTCTCTGGATGCCCTTCTGTACAGTCATCTCTCTGGATGTCCTTCTGTCATTTTTTTTCTCTGAATACCCTTCTGTTTTCACCTATCTATGGATGCCCTTCTTTCTTCTCCTCCCTCTACATGAATTTTTGTCCTCGCATCTCTCTGTATGCCCTTCTGTCTTTTCCTCTATCTGGATGCCCTCTGTCCGCTTCTCTCTCTGGAAGCCCTTCTGTCTTTTTGTTACTATGGATGACCTTCTGTTGTCTCCTCTCTCTCTGGATGCCCCTCTGTTCTATTCTCTCCCTAGATTCTATTCTGTACTCTCATTCCTCTGGATGGCCTTCTGTTCCCTTCTCTCTCTTGATGATCTTCTGTTCGCTCATCTCTCTGGAAGATCTTCGTTTCTCTCATATCTCTGGATGCCCTTCTGTATTATCCTCTCTCTGGATGCCCTCTGTCTTCTCCGCTTGTATGCCCTTCTGTCTTCTCCACTCTCTGGATGCCCTTCTGTTCTCTCCTCTCTCTGAATGCCCTTTTGTTCTCTACACTTTCTGGATGCCCTTCTGTTCTATCCTCTCTCTAGATTCTTTTTTTGTCTTCTACTCTCTCTGGATGTCCTTCTCTTCTTTCCTCTCTCAAGATGCCCTTCTGTCCTCTCCTGTCTCTGGATGCCCTTCTGTTTTCTGCTCTCTCCCTATGCCCTTCTGTTCTCTTGACTTTCCTGATGCCCTTCAGTCTTCTCCTCTCTCTGGATGCCCGACAATTTTCTCCTCACTCTGGATACACTTCTGTTTTCTCCTCTCTCTAGATGCCCTTCTGTTCTCTCCTCTCCCTGGATGCCATTGTGTCCTCTGCTCTCTCTGGATGCCCTTCTGTATTCTCCTCTCTCTGGATGCCCTTCTGTTCTCTCCTCTATCAGTATGAAATACTGTACTCTTTATTGATGTCCTTCTGTCTTCTAGAATCTCTGGATGCCCATCTGTTTTTTCTTCTCTCAGGATGACCTTCTTTCTTCTCCTCTCACTGAATGCCCTTCTGTTCTCTCCTTTCTTTGGATTCCCTTCTGTTTTCTCCTCTCTCTGAATGCCCTTCTGCTCTCTCCTCTTTCTGAATGCCCTTCTGTTCTCTCCTCTCTCTGCATGCCCTTCTGTCCTCTCCTCTTTCTAGATGCCTTTTTGCTCTCTCATCTCTCTGGATGACCATCTGTCCTCTCCTCTCCCGGTATGCGCTTCTGTCTTCTCCTCTCTCTGATTGCGCCTCTGTTTCTCATCTCTCTGAATGCCCTTCTGTCTTCCCCTCTCTCTGGATTCAGTTCTGTTCTCTCCTCACATTGGATGCCCTTCTGTTCTCTCTTTTTTCTGGATGCGCTTGTGTTCTCTCCTCTCTCTAGATGCCCTTCTGTCTTCTCCTCTCTCTGGATGCCCTTCTTTTCTCTCCTATCTCTGGATTCCCTTTTTTTCTCCTCTCTCTCTCTCGATGCCCTTCTCTTCTCTCCTCTCTCTAAATGCCCTTCTGTCGTCTATTCTCTATTTATGCCCTTCTGTTGTCTCATCTCTTTGGATAACCTTCTGTGCTCTCCTCTCTCTGGATAACCTTCTGTCCTCTCCTATCTCTGGATGCCTTTCTGTCCTCTCCTCTATTTGGATGCCTTTCTGTTCTCTCCTCTCTCTCGAAGCTCTTCTGTTCTACCCTCTCTGTAGATGCCATTCTGTCCTCTCTTCTATCTGGGTTCTATTCTGTACTCTCCTCTCTACCGATGCCCTTCTGTCTTCTCGTCTTTCTGGATGCCATTGTATTCTCTGATCTCTCTAGGTGCCCTTCTGTCCTCTCCTCTCTCTGGATGCCCTTCTGTTCACTTCCCTCCCTGTATGCCCTTCTGTTCTCTCCTCTCTCTGTATGCCCTTCTTTACTCTCCACTCTCTGGATGCCCTTCAATTCTCTCCTCTCTCCAGATGACTTTCTTTCCTCTCCTCTCTCTGGATTCCCTTCTGTCTTCTCCTCTTTTTGGATGCTCTTCTGTTCTCTTCTCTCTGGATGTCCTTATGGGCTCACCTCTCGCTGGATGCCCTTTTGTCTTCTTCTGTCTCTGGATGCCCTTCTGTCCTCTTCTCTCTCTGGTTGTCCTGCTGTCCTCTCCTCTCTCTGGTGCTGTTCTCTCCTCTCCTCTCTCTGGATGTTCTTCTATACTCTCCTCTCTCTGGATCCCTTCTGTCCTCTAATCTCTCTTGTTGCCTTTCTGTTCTCTGCTCTCTCTGGATGACCTTGTGTCTACTCCTCTATCTGAATGCCCTTCGGGATTCTCCTCTTTTTGGATGCCTTTCTGTTCTCTTCTCTCTAGATACCTTTCTGTCCTCTCCTCTATTTGGATGCCCTTCTGTTCTCTCCTCTCTCTCGATGCTCTTCTGTTCTACACTCTCTCTAGATGCCATTCTGACCTGTCTTCTATCTATCACTGGATGCCCTTTGGTCTTCTCTCTCTGGATGCACTTTTCTTCTCTCCTCTCTCTTGATGCCCTTCTGTCCTCTCCTCTCTCTGGATGTCCTGCTTTTCTCTCCTCTCTCTGGATGCCCTTCTGTCCTCTCCTCTCTCTGGATATTCTTCTTTCCTCTCCTCTCTCTTGATCCCTTCTGTCCTCTAATCTCTCTGGTTGCCTTTTTGTTCTCTGCTCTCTCTGTATGGCCTTCTGTCTACTACTCTCTCTGAATGCCCTTCGGGATTCTTCTCTCTTTGGATGCCCTTCTGTTCTCTGCTCTCTGGTTGCCCTTCTGTGCTCACCTCTCTCTGGATGCCCTTCTGTCCTCTCCTCTCTCTGGGTGCCCTTCTGTGCTCTTGTCTCTCTGGATGCCCTTCTGTCCTCTACTTGCTCTGGATGCCCTTCAGTCCTCGCCTGTCTCTGGATCCCTTCTGTACTCTAATCTCTCTGAGTGCCTTTTTTTCTCTTCTAACTATGGATGCTCTCCTGTACTCTCATCACTCTGGATGCCCTTCTGTTCTCTCCTCTCTCTGGATTCCTTTTTGTCTTCTCCTCTCTCTATATGCCCTTGTATCCTCTTCTTTCTCTAAATGTCCTTTAGTCTTCTGCTCTCTCTGGATGCCCTTCTCTTCTCTCCTCTTTCTGGATTCTCTTCTGTTCTCTCTTCTCTCTGGATGCCCTTCTGTTCTCAACTCTCTCGGGATGCCCTTCTGTCCTCTCCTCTCCCTGGATGCCCTTCTGCGTTCTACTCCCACTGGATGCCCTTCTATTCTCTCATCTCCAGTATGCCCTCCTGTCTTCGGCTTTTTTTGATTCTCTACTGTTATCTTCTCTCTATATGTGCTTCTGTTCATTCTTCTCTCCAGATGCCATTCTGTCCTCCCCTCACTATGTATGCCCTTCTGTTTTCTCCTCTCTTGGGATGCCCTTCTGTTCTCTCCTCTATCAGTATGACATTCTGTCCTCTTTTTCTTGATGCCTTTTGTCTTCTCCACTCTCTGAATGCTCATCTGTTCTCTCTTCTCTCCGGATGCCCTTCTTTCTTCTCTTTCTGGATGCCCCTGTATTCTCTGATCTCTCTAGGTGCCCTTCTGTTCACTTCTCCCTCTGAATGCCCTTCTGCTCTCTCCTCTCTCTGAATGCCCATCTGTTCTCTCCTCTATCTGCATGCCCTTCTGTCCTCTCCTTTTCTGGATGCCCTTCTTCTCTCTCATCTCTCTGGATGCCCATCTGTCTTCTCCTCTCCATGTATGCCCTTCTGTCTTTTCCTCTCTCTGGATTCCCATCTGCTTTCTCCTCTCTCTGAATGCCCTTCTGTCTTTTCCTCTCTCTGGATTCACTTTTGTTCTCTCCTTTCTCTGGATGCCCTTCTGTTCTCTCCTCTCTCTAGATGCCCTTCTGTTCTCTCCTTTCTCTGGATGCCCTTCTGACTTTTCCTCTCTTCGCATGCCTTTCTGTTCTCTCCTCTCTTTGGATACATTTCTGTTTTCTCATTCTCCGGATTCGCTTCTGTTCTCTTCTCTTTCTGGATGTGCTTCTGTTCTCTCCTCTCTCTGGATGCCATCTGTCTTCTCCTCTCTCTGGATGCCCTTCTGTTCTCTCTTCTCTTTGGATTCCTGTCTGTCTTCTCCTCTCTCTGGATGCCCTTCTGCTCTCTCCTCTCTCTGAATGCCCTTCTGTGCACTCCTCAGTCTGGATGCCCTTCTGTTGTCTCTTTTTTCTGGATGCCCTTGTGTTCTATCCTCTCTCTGGATGCCCTTCTGCCTTCTCCTCTTTCTGGAAGCCCTTCTGTTCACTTCTCTCCCTGGAAGCCCATCTCTCCTCTCTCCTCTCCGGATGCCCTTCTGTCCACTTCTCTCTCTGGATGACCTTCTTTTCTCTCCTATCTCTGGATTTCCTTTATGTCTTCTCCTCTCACTCGATGTCCTTCTTTTCTCTCTTCTCTCTAGATGCCCTTCTGTACTCTATTCTCTATATATGCCCTTCTGTTCTCTCGTCTCCTTGGATACCCTTCCTTTGCTCTCCTCTCTCTGGATGCCCATCTGTCCTCTCCTATCTCTGAATGCCCTTCTGTCCTCTCCTCTCTCTGGATGCCCTTCTGTCTTCTCCTCTCTCTGTATTCTCTTCTGCTCTTTTCTCTCTCTAAATGCCCTCTGCCTTCTCCTCTCTCTAGATTCACTTTTGTTCTCTCCTCTCTCTGGATGCCCATCTTTTCTTTCCTCTCTTCGGATGCCCTTCTGTTCTCTCTTTGCTCTGAATGACCTTCTGTTCTCTTTTCTCTCTCTGGTTGCTCTTCTGTCCTCTCCCCTCTCTCTGGATGCCATTCTGTCTTCTGTTGTCTATGGAATCCCTTCTATTCTCTCCTCTCACTGGATTTCCTTCTGTCCTCTCCTCTCACTGGATGCCCTTCTGTCTTCTCCTCTTTCTGGATGCCGTTTTGTCTTCTCGTCTTTCTGGTTTCTCTTCTGTTCTCTTTTCTCTGGATGACCTTCTGTTCTTTCCTCCCTCCCAATGACCTTCTGTCCTCTCCTCATTGTGGATACCCTTCTGTCTATTCCTCTCTCGGGATGCCCTTCTGTTCTCTCCTCTATCTGTATGACATTCTGTCCTTTTCTCTCTCTGGTTGCCCTTCTCTCTTCTTCACTCTCTGGATGTCCTTCTATTCTATCCTCTCTTTGGATGCCCTTCTGTCTACCATGCATACCCTCTAACGCGCATCCCCTGAGACTTTACCATCCGTGGAATATAAAACACGAGTCGGGTGTATCTGCAGAACGAGGACTTTTACTCTTTATCACACACGTGGGAAAACGCAGAAGGAGTGAGCTGAGGAACGGGCTTGGCTTAAATACAGTCTAGAGTGACATATTCACTTCTGATTGGCTGTTCGCTCACCACCCAACATTCAGTGACTATGGCACGCTTCTCTGCCTAGCAACTGCGCAGATCAATGTAGCGCCAACTTGGGGTGGCAGATTATATTGTGGCTCCTAACATCTCCCCCTGTTTTAATTATTAATATGAAACAGCTTTTGCCTATTAAACGTAGTACCAATTAAGATTCGAACTCAAACCCGATCAAGCAAACTCCATCTTGGGGGAATAAGCGATCAAGAGCTTATAGCCCGAAGAATTTTCCCTTACCCTAACCAGGTGCAATGGAAGCAAGTCCTCTGGGTGCTAATGGCTAAGGGGATATAAAGAGAATTGACACCCATTCCTGTGCAATGGAGTATAGCTCCCAGGAGTGCAAGGGCTGTCAACCTACTATTAGGTACCACATTTATTTAGGCAAGAGCTGGCTGGACTTAGACCTCTCATCTAACCCAGTGTAATGGGCTTAGCCCCTTGAGTGCATAGACTGAGAGGGTCTCTGTCATAGGCTATTTTCTTAGCCTAGATAGTCAAATTTCAGGGAGAGACTCTTGCTCTAAGGCTGCGAGTGCTTAGGCTTTAAGCTACCTTGTCACTTATTTTGCTGGGCTTTGAGCTTACAAACCAACCATCTATGAATACTACTTCACAACATATGGCTGTACCAAGCAAGCCTATTCCTGCTCTTTAGAAAGAAAGAAAGAAAGAAAGAAAGAAAGAAAGAAAGAAAGAAAGAAACAAAGGAAAGGGCAGAAGACATTTAAGAAGTAAAATCTCCACAGGAAACAGGTTCCATCCACACTCCATCAAGGCTGGAAACCCAGATTTGCAATTGCTGCTGTACCTGGTCCAACTTCCCATTCCACTTTCTTTTTAAATAAGCAGAAAGATTATGGCTTTAAATAGATGCATCATTCACAAATCTCAGAGGTGTAACACCTGGATGTGGGGCTGCTGACACACAGCTTATTTGAACCACATCTGTGAGCTGCTTCACATGGGCTTAGAGCCATTCAATTCTCTGATTGACCAAAGTCTATTTTAAGTCTCCATAACGATGTACTGAGATGGGCACAAAGGTAGGCACATGCACAACCAAGGCTAGGTCTAGTGATCCATTCCAGCATTGTGCTAAAAGCATGTAACCTTTTTACAATCCAAGATATCAGAATTATTCTGAAAGTTGGATAACATAAAGAAAAATGAAGGGTCTACATACACCAACACCGGTTCTGCAGATGTATTTCCAAACACCTTATTAATTTTAAATGTTATTTAAATGGCTAGAGATATTAAATCTTGTAGCCGAAACATTTTGCACTTTATGAAACATATTTAACAAGACAAAGGCAGATATACCCCGTTTTAATATTTAAAACAGTGGCTACAACACATAATTTAATTGTGTTGAAGCAAGATAAACTCAAGAAAATATACATATGATTTAATTTAAGACTTACATCCCTTTGAAAACATTAAATAAAGGTTTTAAATCCTCCTATGGTAAGCTTAAGATGAGGTTTTAGTCAATTAATATCTCTTAACAACCTTTAAAAATCACTAAGAGTAAATCAAGATTAAAAGTAAACTATTTTCCTTTGCATGTACACTCACAAGCCAGAAGATGGCGTTAGATCCCCAACACAAATGGTTGTGAGACACCACGTGGCCGCTGGGAGTTTAGCCTTTATATTTTAAATTAAGTCCAGCCTTTAATGGCTGAGCTATTTTTAAAGCCAAATTGACTCAAATATTGAAAGACACTGTCTTTGAATCTTTTTTTTTTTTTGGAGTAACAAGTATTTTAAAAATTTTAAAGCTCATTATATTGAAGCAATGGCTTGCAGAAAAAATTTCTTTAGAGAAATCCACTAATAAAATATCACACAATGAATAATACACACCAAAAGATTTAACCTCTTACTTTTTTGTATTAAAGCAACAACAAAATTTATATATATATATATATATATATATATATATATATATATATATATAAAATGTAAACATTATCCATTTTTTGAAGCAATTATTTTTAACAAATTTCGCTTCATGGGCTCTTAAACATTATGAATAAATTTATTAACTGTAAACCTTTTACCTTTATTAGAAATGTAAAGGAATGGTATAAAAATATTTTTTATGTAAACATTTATTGAAATGGTAGCTGGAGAAGACAAGTTATGCTGTATAAAACTTAAATTTGAACTTTATTTTGGATTAATTTAATAACCAATCTTTTTTGTCCCATGAGAATATCGGATAAAAGCCAATTTTATTTTCTAATAATTGTTACACATATTAAAGGAATCTATGGCATCTCGTTTTTAACAACATTGAATATAAAGGAATTAAAATAATTTGAACCATATTTTATAAGCACATTTTTAGGATCTGGTCTTTAGACTCAGAACGAAAGCTGCTGGGCTTTTTCTGGCCACAGCCTGCAGGTCTTAATATAAATGTAAATGCACTTTACCTCCCTCTGCCTGCCTGCCTGCCAGTTCAGGTGCAGTCTTGAACTGAGCGATTTTGTTTTTATTTAAAACCTTAAATTTAAGCTGTAAACCTTAAAAGACACTTGTTGTATCTTTTTTCTATAAACATAGGCAAATCAAAATTTTTTAAAATCTCAGCTGAGCTATTGGCCATTTAACTATGTATCTGACCATGGCCCACAGAGGTATATTCATCACCAAATGGAACTTCCGTGTCCGGAGACTTAGCGCCACAATCTTGTAATCCAGCTTCCTTTTTTTACGATCTTCAGACTCTCCAGCTCCGCCTCATGCGCCCCGCACCTCCGGCCGAGCGGCTACGCCGCCACAGGCAGCTCCGCCCTCTCGGCTGCGCCAGCCAACCACACTCTGGAAGACGAGAGCCAGGGACCCAAATTAAATTGTTTTCACCTGTGGAATAAACACAAATAGCCTCTCTCCCTGGCCCGCAAAACGCGCCCAGGCAATTTCGCAGCCTCCCGTTCCCTCGAGAGGCGGCTGCCGCTGCCGCAGCTGTAAGGAGTTCTGCTGCGGCTGTATGGAGTTCCGCCGCTGCCGCTGCGGCTGCACGGGGTTCCGCCGCCGCCGCCACTGTGCGGCGTTTTGCAAAAATCCTTTGTTCCATTACTGGCATTCTCTGCTCTAAGCTGTGCCTCCCAAGTGCTGGGATTAAAGACGTGTGCCACCACTGCCCGGCTTGCTTTGTCTGCAACCTTCTCCCACCTGCCAGTGGTTCCATGGACTCTGCAGCAGTCCCTGTTCCCTTTGAACACTCCCTTTTATCACCAGGCCTTTTTTGTAGCCTGCCAACACACTTTAGTTCTGATATGTCTGAGTAGCCATAAAACAATTGCAATATGAGCAAGAGTTTAATTAATGAAGTGGCCACGGTGGATTTAAATCCGCTTGTTAAGATTTCAACTCCGGCCATACCTTCTAAAGGTGCACCCCACACACCTGTAGTCTTTTTAACCCTCCTCAAGTCTCGGGGTCACTCCGCTGCACCTAGAAGTTTCCACGCCTAGAGGTTCCTGCGCGCCTGGAACTCTCACAGCGCCTGGAAATTCCGGGGTTCTTGGCACCAGATCTATGGCGCATACCCTCTAACGCGCATTCCCCGAGACTTTACCATCCCTGGAATATAAAACATGAGTCGGGTGTATCTGCAGAACGAGGACTTTTACTCTTTATCACACACGTGGGAAAACGCGGAAGGGGTGAGCTGAGGAAGGGGCTTGGCTTAAATACAGTGTAGAGTGACATATTCACTTCTGATTGGCTGTTCGCTCACCACCCAACATTCAGTGACTATGGCACGCCTCTCTGCCTAGCAACTGCGCAGATCAATGTAGTGCCAACTTGGGGTGGCAGATTATATTGCGGCTCCTAACCATTCTGTTCTCTGCTCTCTCTGGATTCCCTTCTTTCTTCTCCCCTCTCTGGATGCCCTTCTGTTCTATCCTCATTCTGGATAGCCTTCAGTTCTCTCTTCTCTCTGGATGCCCTTCTGTCTTCTCCTCTCTCTAGATGCCCTTCTGTTCTCTCCTCCCTCTGGATGACCTTCTGTCCTTTCCTCTCTCTGGATGCCTTTCTGGCTTCTACTTAATCTTGATGCTCTTCTGTTCTCTCCTCTCTCTGGATGCCCTTCTGTACTTTCCTCTTTCTGGATGCCCTTTGTTCTCTCCTCTCTCTCTAGATGTTCTTCTGTCCTCTATTCTCTCTGGATGCCCTTCTGTTCTCTTGTCTCTCCAGATGCCATTCTTGCTTCTCCTCACTCTAGATGCCATTCTGTCCTCTCCTCTATCTGGATGCCCTTCTGTCTTATCTCTCCCGATGCCCTTCTGTTCTCTCCTCTCTCCCTATGTCCTTCTGTTTTCTCCTCTCTCTGGTTGCCCTACAATTCTTTCTTCACCTAGATACCCTTCTGTCTTCTCCTCTCTCTGGATGCCTTTCTACACACTCCTCTCTCTGGATGCCCTTCTGTCTTCTCCTCTCTCTGGATTCTCTTCTGTTCTTCCCTCTCTCTAAATGCCCTTCTGCCTTCTCCTCTCTCTGGATTCACTTCTGTTCTCTCTTCTCTCTGGATGCCCTTCTGTTCTTTCCTCTCTTCGGATGCCTTTATGTGCTCTCTTCCCTCTGAGGGACCTTCTGTATTCTTCTCTCTCTCTCCAGATGCTCTTCTGTCCTCTCCTCTCTCTCTGGATGCCATTCTGTCTTCTCTGCTCTCTGGATGCCCTTCTATACTCTCCTATCTCTGGTTCCCTTTGGTCTTCTCCTCTCTCTGAATGCCCTTTTGTTCTCTGCTCTCTCTGGATGACCTTCTGTCTTCTCCTCTCTCTAAATGCCATTCTGTCCTCTATTCTCTCTTTATGCCCTTCTGTACTCTTGCCTCTTTGGATGCCCATCTGTGCTCTCCTCACTCTGGATGCCCTTCTGTTCTCTCCTCTCTCTGGATGCCCTTCTGTCTTCTCCTCTCTCTCTGGATGCCAGACAATTTTCTCCTCAATCTGGATACCCTTTTGTCTTTTGTTCTCTCCGCATGCCCTTCAGTCCTCTTCTCTCTCAGTATGTCCTTCAGTCTTCTACTCAGTCTGGATGGGCTTCTCTTCTATCCTCTTCTGGATTCTCTCCTGGTCTATCATCCCTCTGGATGCCTTTCTGTTCTCTTTTTTCTCTGAATGCACTTCTGTCTTCTCTCTCTGGATGCCCCTCTGTTCTCTCCTCTGTCTGGATGCCCTTCTGTCTTCTCTCCTCTCTGAATGCCCTTCTGTACTCTCCTCTCTTTGGATGCCCTTCTGTTTTCTCCTCTCTCTGGATGCCCTTCTTTTCTCTCCTCTCTCTACATTCTCTTCTGTTCTCTCATCTCACTGGATGCCCTTCTGTTCTCTTCTCTCTGTTAATGATCTTCTGTTCTCTCATCTCTCTAATTGACCTTGTGTCCTCTACTCTTTCTGGATGCTCTTCTGTTCTCTCATCTCTCTTGATGCCGTTGTGTCTTCTCCTCTCTCTGGATGTCCTTCTGTCCTCTCTTCTCTCCGGACGCTCTTCTGTTCTCTCCTCTCTGTTGATGATCTTCTGTTCTATCATCTCTCTCATTGGCCTTGTGCCTCTACCCTTTCTGGATGCTCTTCTGTTCTCTCATCTCTCTTGATGCCCTTGTGTCCTCTCTTCTATCTGGATGTCCTTCTGTCCTCTTTTCTCTCTGGGTGCCCTTCTGTTTTCTCCTCTCTCTGCATGCCCTTCTCTCTTCACCTCTATCTGGATGCCCTTCTGTCCTCTCCTCTATTTGGATGCCTTTCGGTTCTCTCTTCTCTGAGGATGCCCTTCTGTTCTCTGCACTCTCTGGATGCCCTTCTGTCCTATCCTCTCTTTGGATGCCTTTCTGTTCTCTCCTCTCTGCGGATGCCCTTCTGTCCTCTCCTCTTTCTGGATGCCCTTCTGTCCTCTCCTCTCTCTGGATGCCCTTCTGTCCTCTCCTCTATTTGGATGGCCTTCTGTTCTCTTCTCTCTGGATGCTCTTCTGGTCTCACGTCTCTCTGGATGCCCTTCTCTTTTCTCCTTTCTCTAGATGCCCTTCTGTCCTCTATTCTCTCTTTATGCCCTTCTGTTCTCTCTTCTCTTTGGATGCCCTTCTATGCTCTCCTGTCTCTGGATGATCTTCTTTCCACTCCTCTCTCTAAATCCCTTCTGTCCGCTAATCTCTCTGGTTGCCTTTCTGTTCTCTTCTTTCTAGGGATGCTCTCCTGTAGTCTCATCACTCTGGATGTCCTTCTGTTCTCTCCTCTCTCTGGATGACCTTCTCTCTTCTCTTCTCTCTTAATGCTCTTCACTCTTCTCCTCTCTCTGGAGGAAATTCTTTCGTCTCCTATCTCCTGATTCCCTTCTGGTCTCTCCTCTCTACCGATGCCCTTCTGTCCTCTCCTCTTTCTAGATGCCCTTGTGTTCTCTGCTCTCTCTAGGTGCCCTTTTGTCCTCTCCACTATCTGGATACCCTTCTGTTCACTTTCTCCCTGGATGCCCTTATGTCCTCTCCCCACTCTGGATGTCCTTCTTTCCTCTCCTCTCTCTGGATAACCTTCTTTTCTTTCTTCTCTCTGGATTCCTTTCTGTCCTTTTCTCTCTCTGGATGCCCTTCTTTTCTCACTTCTCTCTGGATTCCCTTCTGTCCTTTTCTCTCTCTGGATGCCCTTCTATTCTCTATTACCTCTGGATTTTCTTTTTGTCTTCTCCTCTCTCTGGATGCCCTTCTCTTTTCTCTTCTCTCTAGATGCCCTTCTGTCCTCTATTCTCTCTGTATTCCCTTCTGTTCTCTTGTCTCACCGGATGCCCTTCTGTTCTTTCCTCTCTCTAGATGCCCTTCTGTCTTCTTCTCTGTCTGGATGGCTTTCTGTTCTCTCCTCTCTCTGGATACCTTCTGTCCACTCCGCTGTCTTGATGCTGTTCTGTCCTCTCCTCTCTCCGGATGCCCTTCTGTCCTCTCCTCTCTCTGGATGCCCTCCTGTCGTCTCCTCTCTCTGGATACCCATCTGTCTCCTCCTCTCTCCTTATTCCCTTCTGTTCTCTCGACTCTCCCAATGCCCTTCAGTCTTCTTCTCTCTCTGGATGCCCTTGTGTCCTCTTCTCTCTCTGAATGCCCTTCTGTCTTCTCTTCTCTCTGGATGCCCTTCTGTCTTCTCCTTTCTCTGGATCCCTTTCTGTTCTCTCCTCTCTTTATATACTCTTCTGTCCTCTCATCTCACTTGATGCCCTTCTGTTCACTTCTCTCTCTGAATGATCTTCTGTTCTATCATCTCTCTTGATGCCCTATGTCCTCTCTTCTCTCTGGATGCCCTTCTGTATTCTCCTCTCTCTGGATGCCCTTCTGTCCTCTCCTCTCTCTGGATGGCCTTCTGTCCTCTCCTCTCTTGGAGTCCCTTCTGTCCTCTTCTTTCTCTGGATTCCATTCTGTCCTCTAATCTATCTGGTTGGCTTTCTGTTCTCTGCTCTCTATGGAGGCTCTCCTGTCCTCTCCTCTCTCCTGATGTCCTTCTGTTGTCTGCTCTCTCGAGATTCCATTTTCTTCTCTTATTTTTGGATGTTCTTCTTCTCTCTCCTCTCTCTGGATGCCCATATGTCCTCTTTTCTCTCTGAATACCCTTCTGTCTTCTCCTCTCTCTGGGTGCCCTTCTGTTTTCTCCTCTCTCTAGATTCTCTTCTGTCGTGTCATCTCTCTAGATGCCCTTAGGTTCTCTTCTCTCTCTGGATGATCTTTTGTTCGCTCATCTCTCTGCATGCCCTTCTGTTCTCTCCTCTCTATGGAAGATCTTCTGTTCTCTCCTCACTCTGGATGCCCTTGTGTCCTCTTCTCTCTCTGGATGCCCTTCTGTCCTCTCTTCTCTCTGGATGCAATTTTGTCTTCTCTCTCTGGATCAATTTCTGTTCTCTCTCCTCTCTAGATTATCTTCTGTCCTCTCATCTCATTGGATGCCCTTCTGTTTTCTTCTCTCTCTGGATGATCTTCTGTTCTCTCATCCCTCTGGAAGCCCTCTTGTCCTCTCCTCTCTCTGGATACCCTTCTATTCTCTCCTTTCTCCGGATGCCCTTCTATCTTCTCTTCTATCTGGATGCCCTTCTGTCAGCTCCACTCTCTGGATGTCTTCTCCTCTCTCTGGATGCCCTTCTGTTCTCTCATCTCTCTGGACGCCCCTATTTACTCTCTTCTATCTGGATGCCCTTGTGTCTGCCCCACTCTCCGGATGTCCTTCTGTTCTCTCCTCTTTCTGTATTCTCTCCTGTTTTCTCATATCTCTGGATGCCCTTCTGTTTTCTCTTCTCTCGGGATGTCCTTTTGTCCTTTCCTCTCTCTGGATGCCTTTCTATCTTCTCCTTTCTCTGGATGCTCTCCTGTCTTCTCCGCTCTCTGGGTACTGTTCTATTCTCTACTCTCTCTGGATGCCCTTCTGCTTCTCCTCTCTCTGGATGCCATTCGGTCATCTTCTCTCTTATTTCATGATATCCTTCTGTCCTCTCCTCTCTTTGGATGCTCGTCTGTCTTCCCCTTTCTTTGCATTCCCTTATGTTCTCTCCTCTCTCTGGATGCACTTTTGTCCTCCCCTCTCTCTTAAACCCTTCTCTTCTCTCCTCTCTCTGGATGCCCTTCTGTTCACTTATGTATCTTGATGATCTTCTGTCATCTCATCTCTCTGGATGCCCTTCTATTCTCTTCTCTCTCTGGATGATCTCATGTTCTTTCATCTCTCTGGATGCCCTTGTGTCCTCTCCTCTCTCTGGATGCACTTCTGTCTTCTCTTCTTTATGGATGCCCTGCTGTTCTCTCCTCTCTCTGGATGCCCTTCTGTTTTCTCTTTTTCCCTTGATATCCTTCTGTACTCTCCTCTCTTTGGATGCCCTTCTGTCCTCTTCTCTTTCTGCATGCCCTTCTT
Source organism: Arvicanthis niloticus (assembly GCF_011762505.2). Taxonomy (NCBI): domain Eukaryota; kingdom Metazoa; phylum Chordata; class Mammalia; order Rodentia; family Muridae; genus Arvicanthis; species Arvicanthis niloticus. The sequence goes on from NW_023046294.1 coordinate 56,618, forward strand.
TTCTCTCCTCTTTCTAGATTCTCTTCTGTTCTCTCATCCATCTGGATGCCCTTCTGTTCTCTCCTATCTGTCGATGATTTTCTGTTCTCTAAATTCTCTAATTGGCCTTGTGTCCTCTACTCTTACTGGATGTGTTTCTGTCCTCTCTTCTCTCTGAGTGCCCATCTGTCTTTACCTCTCTCTGGATGCCTTCTGTCTCCTCCTCTCTCTGGATGTCCTTCAGTCCTCTCCTCTCTTTGGATGCCATTCTGTTCCCTCCTCTCTCTTGATGCTCTTCTGTCCTACACTCTCTGTGAATGCCATTCTGTCCTCTCCTCTACCTGGTTGCCATTTTGTTCTCTCCTCTTTCTGGATGGCCTTCTGTTCTCTCCTCTCTCCAGATACCTTTCTTTCTTCTCCCTTCTCTGGATCCCTTCTGTCCTCTAATTTCTCTGGTTGCCTTTCTTTTGTCTTCTATTTATGGATGCTCTTTTTTACTCTCATCAATCTGGATGCCCTTCTGTTCTTTCCTCTTTCTGGATGACCTTCTCTCTTCACCTCTCTCTGAATCCCTTCAGTCTTCTCTTCTCTCTGGCAGAACTTCTTTCCTCTCCTATCTCCCATGCTTTTCTGGCCTCTCCTCTATACCGATGCCCTTGTGTTTCTCCGCTTTCTGGATGCCCTTGTGTTCTCTGCTCTCTCTAGGTGCCCTTCTGTCTTCTCCACTATCTGGATGCCCTTCTGTTCAATTTCTCCCTTCATGCCCTTCTGTCCTCTCCCCTCTCCAAATGCCCTTCTGTCCTCTCCTCTCTCTGGATGCCCTTTTTTCTCTCTTCTCTCTGGATTCCCTTCTGTCCTTTTCTCTCACTGGATGCCCTTCTTTTTGCTCCTATTTCTGGATCTCCCTTTTGTCTTTTCCTTTTTCTAGATGCCCTTCTCTTTTCTCTTCTCTCTATATGCCCTTCTGTCCTCTATTCTCTCTGTATGCCCTTATGTTCTCTTGTATCACTGGGTGCTCTTCTGTTCTCTCCTCTCTCTAGATGCCCTTCTGTCTTCTCCTCTGTCTGGATGGCTTTCTGTTCTCTCCTCTCTCTGTATCCCTTCTGTCCTCTCCTCTCTCTGGATGCACTTCTGTATTCTGCTCTCTCCCTATGCCCTTCTGTTCTCTCGAATCTCCCAATGCCTTTCAGTCTTCTCCTCTCTCTGTATGCCTGAAAAATTTCTCCTCACTCTGGATACCCTTCTGTCTTATCCTCTCTTTAGATGCCCTTCTGTTCTCTCCTCTCACTTGATGCCATTCTGTCCTCTCCCCTCTCTGGATGCCCTCCTGTCTTCTCCTCTCTTTGGATGCCCTTCGGTCCTCTTCTCTCTCTGGATTTCCTTCAGTCTTCTGCTCTCTCTGGATGCTGTTATCTCCTCTTTCTGGATGTCTCTCCTCTCTCTGGATGCCCTTTTGTCCTCTCCTCCCTCTGGATACCTTTCTGTTCTTTCCTCTTTCTGTATGCCTTCTGTTCTCTCCTTCCTCTGGATGCCCTTGTGCCCTCTTTTCTTGCTGGATCCCCTTCTTTCCTCTCTTATCTATGGATGCCCGTCTGTCTTCTCTTCTCTCTTAATGCCCTTCTGTACTCTCCTCTCTTTGGATGCCCATCTGTCCTCTTATCTCTGTGGATGCCCTTCTTTTCTCTCCTCTCTCTAGATTCTTTTCTGTTTTCTCATCTCTCTGGATGCCCTTCTCTTCTCTCCTCTCTGTCGATGATCTTCTGTTCTCTCATCTCTCTAATTGGCCTTTTGTCCTCTACTCTTTATGGATGCTCTTCTGTTCTGTCATCTCTCTTGAATCCCTTGTGTCCTTTCTTCTCTCTGGATGTCCTTCTGTCCTCTCTTCGCACTGGGTGCCCTTCTGTCTTCTCCTCTCTCTGGATGCCCTTCTGTCTTCTCCTATCTCTGGATACCCTTCTGGTCTTTCGTCTCTCCGGATGCCTTTCTTTCCTCTTCTCTCTCTGGATTCCCTTCTGTCTTCTCCTCATTTTGGATGCCCTTCTTTTCTCTTCTCTCTGGATGCCCTTCTGGGCTCACTCTGTCTGGATGCCCTTCTGTCCTCTCCTCTCTCTGGATGCTCTTTTCTCTCTTCTCTCTGGAGGCCATTCCGTCAACTCCTCTCTTTGGAAGCCCTTCTGTCTTCTCTTATTACCCGATGCCCTTCTGTCTTCTCCTCTTTCTGGATATCCTTCTGTACTCTACTCTTTCTACATGCCCTTCTGTCCTCTATTCTCTCTGGATACCCTTATGTTCTCTCCTATCTCTGGATGTTCTTCTGTCTTCTCCATTCTCTGGATACCGTTCTATTCTCTACTCTTCCTGGATGCACTTCTGTCTTCTCTGCTATCTGGAAGCCCTTCTGTTCTCCCCTACCTGAGGATGTTTTTCTGCCTTCTCCATTCTCTGGATACTTTTCTGTTCTCTCCTCCCTCTGGATAACCTTCTGACCTCTCCTCTCCATGGATGCCCTTCTGTCTTCTCCTCTCTCTGGATTGCATTCTGTTCTCTCCTCTCTATTGATCCCTTCTGTCCTCTCCTCTTTCTTGATGCCCTACTTCACACTTCTTTCTCTGGATGAACTTCTGTCCTCTCCTCTCTCTGGATGCCCTTCTGTGCTCTCCTCTCTCTGGATGCCCTTCTGTCCTCTCCTATCTCAGGATGCCCATCGGTCCACTTCTCCATCTGGATGACTCCTCTCTTATATTTACGGATGCCCTTCTGTTCTCTCATCTCTCTGGATGCCCTTCTGTTTTCTCCTCCCTATGGATGCCCTTCTGTACTCTCCTCTCTCTGGATGCCCTTCTTTCTTCTTTTCTCTCCCTATGCCATTCTGTTCTCTCGATCTCCAGCTTCCCTTTTGTCTTCTACTCTCTCTGGATGCCCATCTGCTCTCTTCTCTCTACGGATGCCCTTCTGTCTTCTCCTTTTTCTGGATGCCCATCTGCTCTCTCCTCTCTCTGGATGCCCTTCTGTTCTCTCCTCTCTCTGGATGCCCTATTGTCTTCTCCTCTCTCTGGATGCCCTTATGATCTCTCCTATCTCTGGATGGCCTTCAGTTCTCTCCTTTCTCCGAATACCCTTCTGTTCTCTACCCTTTCTGAATTCGCTCTGTCTTCTCTTTCTCTGGATGCCCTTCTCTTTTCTCCTCTCTGTAGATGACCTTCTGTTAACTTCCTCTATCTAGACACCCTTCTGTCTTCTCCTCTATCTGTATGGCCTTCTTTACTCTTTTCTGTGGATGCCCTTCTGACCTCTCCTCTCTCTGGATGCCATACTTTTCTCTCTTCTCTCTGGAGTCCATTCTGTCCTCTCCTCTCTCGAGAAGACCTTCAGTCTTCTCCTATCTCTGGATGCCCTTCTGTCTTCTCTGCTTTCTGGATAACTTTCTGTTCTCTGCTCTCTCTCTACATGCCCTTCTGTCCTCTATTCTCTCTGGATTCCCTTATATTCTCTCCTCTCTCTGCATGTTCTTCTGTCTACTGCGATATCTGGATACCGTTGTATTCTCTATTCTCCCTGGATGCCCTTATGTCTTCTCCTCTCTCTGGATGGCTTTCTGTTCTCCCTTCTCTCTGGATCCCTTCTGTCCTCTCCTGTCCTTGGATGCCCTTCTTCACCTTCCTCTCTCTGGATGCCCTTCTGTCCTCTCCTCTCTCTGGATGCCCTTCTTCACCTTCCTCTCTCTGGATGCCCTTCTGTTCTCTCCTCTCTCTGGACTCGATTCTGTCTTCACCTTCTCTGGATGCCCTTCTGTTCTCTCCTCTTTCTGGATGCCCTTCTGTTCTCTCCTTTATCTAGATGCCATTCTGTCTTCTCCTCTCTCTGTATGGCCTTCTGTACTCTTTTATGTGAATGCCCTTCTTTCCTCTCCTCTCTCTGGATGCCCTTCTCTCTGTCTTCTCTCTGGAGAAAATTCTGTCTCCTCTTCTCTCTGGATGCCCTTCTGCCTTCTCCTCTTTCTGGATGCCCTTTGTTTTCTCCTCTCACGGGATGCCCTTCTTCCCTCTCTTTTCTCTGGATGCCATTCTGTTTTCTACTTGCTCTGGATGTCCTCATGTACTCTCCCCTCTCTGGATGCCCTTCTGTCTTCTTCTCTATCCCTATGCCCTTCAGTTTTCTCAATCTCCAGCTTCCCTTCTGTCTTCTCATCTCTCTGGATGCCCTTCTGTTCTCTCCTCTCTCTGGATGCCCTTCTGTTCTCTCCACTCTCTGGATGCCCTATTGTCTTCTCCCCTCTCTGGATGCCCTTCTGCTCTCTCCTCTCTCTCTGGATGCTCTTCTGTTCTCTCCTCTCTCTGGATTCCCTTCTGTCTTCTCTTCTCTATTGATGACCTTGTGTACTCTCCTCTTTCTGGATGCCCTTCTGTTCTCTCCTCTCTCTGGATACACTTCTGTTCTCTTCTCCCTCTAGATGTCCTTCTTTTCTCTCTTCTCTCTGGAGGCCATTCTGTCCTCTCCTCTCTCTGGAAACCCTTCTGTTCTCTTCTCTCCCTGAATGCTCTTCTGTCCTCTCCTCTCTCAGGATGCCCATCGGTCCTCTTCTCCATATGGATGCCTCCTCTCTTCTCCTATTTACGGGTGGCCTCCTGTTCTCTCATCTCTCTGGATGTCCTTCTGTTCTCTCATCTCTCTGGATATCCTTCTGTTCTTCTTTCTCTCTATATGATCTTCTTTCTCTCATCTCTTTGGATGCCCTTCTGTTGTCTCCTCTCTCTGGATGCCCTTCTGTCTTATCCTCTTTCTGGATGCCCTTTTGTCCTCCTCTCTCTCTAGAAGCCCTTTTGTACTCTCCACTCTTTAGATACCCTTCTGTTCTCTCCTCTAACCGGAATCCCTTCTGTTCACTCCTTTCACT
>NW_023046295.1:0-61443 GCF_011762505.2 Arvicanthis niloticus
ACTGGGTGCCTGAGAGTCAGGGAAACCCAACTTGGCCTAATCCCAACAATTGAAGAAACACCCCACAGTGGTGTCTCAGTGCTTCTCTAAAGCCCAGCCCCTGACAGGGGTGGCAGGCATTGTATAGGGAGACACAGTCAGGCACTCTCCGTTTTTCACATCCCCAGTGGCCGTGCCTAGCATCCCAGCATCGGATTGAAACACAGACCCACAGGGTTGTTTTGACTCTTAATTGACATAGGAAGACCCACCCCATTGTGGGCGAAACCTTGGTGGAGCTCCTGACCTTTATAAGAGTGGAGGAAGGTAGCTGAGAGCGAGCAGAGACTGGTGGTGATATTCTCGCTCTGCTCTTGTCTCTGTATATGACTCCCTCAAGTTCCTGTCTTGATGCCTCCAAGATACTGGGCTCTCCTGGAACTGTAAACCTGATAAACCTGTCTTTGCAAGCTGCTTTCAGGTAGGATTTTTATCACAGCAGCAGGAGTGAAATCGGAATGTTCACTCAGGAACCCACAACAGCCCAGTTCCAACCTTCATCCCTCTACCCATCTCCGCGCTCCCCCTCACCACTACCCAGATCTCAACTCTGTCAGCTCTGCTTGTGTTTTTCCCCCACAGTCTCTTATGCTAAAATCCGGTTCCTTGGGTTACAAAGGAACTACTAAGTGTTGTCCAGCTTCAAAGGCACATTACACAGTGGGAAGGTTACTATGGATTGTCAGTTTGACAGGATCTAGGATTGCCAGGGAGATAAGCCTCTGGGCATGCCTGTGAGAGTTACCAAGATTAACTGAGGTGAGAAGAGCCACCCTTATTGTGGGTGTCACCAAGCCATGGGCTGGGGTCCTAAACTGACTAACATGGAGAACATAAGCTAAGTGCCAGCAGTCATCTCTCTCTGCTTCCTGACTGTGGGTGCCATGTGAACAGCTGCCCCACTCTCCTGCTGCCTTGCCTTCTCCGCCATGATGAACTGTAACCTCTCAGACTGTAAGCCAGGATAAGCCCCTCTCCCCACAATGGACTGTATCCCCTCAGGCTGTGAGCCAGGATAAGCTCCTCTCCCCATAATGGACTGTATCCCCTCAGACTGTGAGCTACAATAAGCTCCTCCCCCATGATGGACTGTATCCCTTCAGACTGTGAGCCAGGATAAGTCCTTCCCCCCACAATGGACTGTATCCCCTCAGACTGTGAGTCAGGATAAGTCCCTCCCCCCACAATGGACTGTATCCCCTCAGACTGTGAGCCAGGATAAGCCCCTCCCCCAACAATAGACTGTATCCCCTCAAACTGTGAGCCAAGGTAACCCCCTCCTCCTTACGTTACTTTTCTCAGATATTTTGTTACAGCGATAAGTCACTACTACATTCATTACATGTGGGATGCAGCAACCTCAGGGTCCCAGCTTCCTACCAGAAGAATGGAATGTTCCGGAACCATAAATACACAGTGAGTGCTTGCCTGGCATTGCAAATATACCAAATGCCGATAAATCATCCATTTCATAAAGTTGATTTGTGGTACATGAAGTTTGCTCGTGTTTTAATAGAACGTTTTCAAACCACGTACCACCACGGATGGTTGGAGCATTGTGTATTTAGGGCAAGGCAGCAGTGCTGCCTGCATAGTTCTGAGCTGTCTCTCCGGCAGGGAGAGACCTTTATGCTCACAAGATGGTTCCTGCAATTTGAAGGTTGAGACCCGTTCTGCAGGGGATGAAGTCTGAGTGCTTCCAACCCACAATGGAAGAAGCGGTATGAGTACTGAGGCTGTAACCAGGGGATGGTCTGCACAGCAGGCGCCACATGCCAGCAACATGAAGGCCACTATGTTGTTGTTATTATTCTTCAGTTACTGACTGCTGAGCTTCTGTATAACAACTGGCAAGGAGCAGGAAACACCCTGAGGCCAGAGCTCTGTGGTTACAAGTGTTCACCTAGCATGCACAAAGCCCTGGGCTCCATGTCTAGCACCTTAGAAATTGGGCATAGGGGTACAGGTCTGTGGTCCTAGCACTAGGGAGTGGGGGTGGGGATGCAGGTCTGTGCACTAGGGAAGTAGAGACAAGAGGATCGCAAATTGAAGGCCATTCTCTATTACTTATCATGTTCAAGGCTAGCCCGTACTACATGAGACTGAGTATAAAGAAGAAAGGAATGAATGAAAAGAAAGAAGAAAGAGAGGAGAGAGAAGAGGAGGAGTGAGAGAGACAGGAAAGAAGGAGGAATGGATAGAAGGATGGGAAGGGAAGGAAAGAAAAAAGAAAGAGAAAGAAGAGGGGGAAAGAGAGGGAAAGAGGGAGGGATGGGAAAAGGAAGGAAAGAAAGAAGGAAGGGGTGAGAGGGAAGGAGGAAAGGAAGGAAAGAAGGAAGGGAAGGGAAGGGAAGGGAAGGGAAGGGAAGGGAAGGGAAGGGAAGGGAAGGGAAGGGAAGGGAAGGGAAGGGAAGGGAAGGGAAGGGAAGGGAAGGGAAGCTGCTCTCTTTGTCAATGGGGGAGTCTGCAGAGATCCCTCACAGCCTCTTAGGAGTTGATTTTTTCTGTCCATTAGAGACGAGAAACCTGAGAATTGTTTTGGATGCCTCCCCAAAACAGAAAGAAAATAATCCAGTCGCATCCCTGGTATTAATTTGCCCTAATTTCCGAACCCCAGTATGGTCCCAGGGCCATACTCTGTGACATTTCTCCTGAGCCTCATCCGTTTGGTGAAACTGACTGAGCAGCAATTTGACCTTCGTGGATCTGAACAGACAGAAGCCAGGTCTGCCGCCATTACGACCCGTGTTCTCACAGTACAACGTAGCCAAAACTTCTCTCACTGGGGGAAGCAAGCAAACCTGGTGTTATCCTGACAGAGCCCAGGAAACTCAACAGGTCTCTTCACCCAGCTCCAGAATGCAAGGGTCTTAGTAAAGGTTGGTGCCATATAACCACTGGCTGGCAACAGAATCCTGGTTCAGCTCCACACTCACCGTGTGGACTCAAACAACACACTCAAGCACCTTGTGCCTCTGTTTTGGCATCTAGAAAATGTCACCAGAGCAGCTTCTGGTGGGGTGGAGATGGGACGGATAGCTGTGTGTGGATTTCTGTAACTGTTAACCCTTTCAGAGCATGGACTAGCCCCAGCCAGTCTCCAGCCCACACCTTTCCATCCACTCTCGGCTGCAGCAGACCCTGGATACTACAGCCCTTGCATCCCTACAGGGCAGAGGGTCTGGCTCCACCGCTTCTCTGGCTTCTTCACCCCTGCATCGGTTGCCACCTCCCAGGGCATATCTGTCTGTAAGTCTTCAAAGGACTGCAACTATCTGCTCCCTTGGAAGACGGGAATGCGTCTCAGACACTGGGCACAGCATAAGAAAAGCTTGGTAGCCAGGGACAGAGAGCAAGCAGAGTCACCCTGGACCTGTTTCCAGGGCCCTCCTGAACTAGGGTACATGACAGCTGCCAGCCATCAATCACCTCAGAGCATCCATTCATTAGAAGCCATGATGGGGAAAGCTGTATCTGACCCCATTGCCTGCCTTATGGGTCCTTGTTCTTCCCGGAGGCTCCTGCCTCACGCATGGGCCCCACTCCTAGAGGTACCGACAGGGAGAACTAGTTGTAAATTCTGTGTCTCACAGAAAGCCATGAGCCCTGGATTCCCAAGACCTGGACCTACAGGTCACAGCTCCCAGTTTAGCTGAGGTGGGGAGATACCCTGAGGCTTTGTCTCTGCAAAGAAAGATCCTTGAACTGGAACCAGAGGAAGCTGAGCAGAGGCTGTGTGGCCACGGCCCAAGGCAGAGCCACAAGTGGCTTCCATCGGAGAGCTTCGTGTTCTCTCTTCCCGTAGGGCCTATGCAGGGATGTCTCTCCCCTTATTCTGGAATGCTCTCTCATGGGATACCTCACCATCACCCTTGGCCTTTGTAACATGGCTCAGTCAGAGCTCTGGAACACTCACCAGCCAGCTGGGCCTCCCTGGCTTCCACGTTTCATACACATACCTCTAACCATGCTCTCTTCCATGGCTACATTTCAGTTCCCACGCTGGAGGGTTGGGGGGCGGGGGGAGTGGCTCAGCTTCCAGCTGCTTCTATTGTGTCCAACATTACTGCATTGGCTGAAACATGACAGAGTCTTGACCTCAGAGGTGCTGAACGACCGGTAAGTACGCCCAGTCCTCACTCCTCACTGAGAACTTAAATATATCACAGAGGAGTGGGTGAATGAATGAATCACCGCTTGAAAGAATGAATGACTATGTGGGTAAGCAAATGGATAGATGAGCGGGTGAGCAAATGCGTGAAAGAAAACCTGGACGTATGAATGCGTGGGTGGCAGGAGGAACGCGTGGGCGGATGTGTGCATGGAGGACCAGGGCGGATGCGTACATGCGTGTGTGAAGAAGCACATGGGTGGATGCGTGCATGCAAGCGTTGCCTGCAGGTGTCGAGGAACGCATGGGTGAATGCGTGCGTGGAGGAGAGCATGGGCGGGTCCGTGGGTGGAAGAGCTTATGGGTAGATGTGTTCATGGAGGGATGAACACATAGGTGGATGCGTACGTGGAGGACCACATGGGCGGATTCGTGTGTGGAGGACCGCATGGGCGAATGCGTGGGCGGAGGAACGCAGGAGCGGACGCGCGGGTGAAGGACTGCGTGGGTGGAGGACCGCATGGGCAGATGCGTGTGTGGAAGAGCTCATGGGTGGATGTGTGTGCGGATGGACACACAGATTGGTGGGCTGATGCACGTATGAATGGATGAGTCAATGGCCGGCTGAGCAGAGACAGGGCAGTGAATGAGTGAGTGCGACATCACTGATGCTCTCTCTAGAGCATGGGTCTGCTGTTACTCCTCCTGTCTCCCATTCTGTCTGCAATTAGAGAAGAGGTGGAGGGCTGGGTGTGAGCAGGACTCCAACCAAAGGCACGGGGAAAGGAGGGCATTTCTTGAAAGGGGCACCTGGAAAGACCGTTCCAGGCAGAAGCCGACCCCTGAAGGGCAGCTGTGTCCCTGACCCGTCACCTTCCCGGTTCTGATCTTTATGGGCCGGCATCTTTTAGCATCAAAGGAGACAGCAGCCCCGCGATTCGTCCTGCAACAGCTCTATAAAAATGTAATTACCCAGTAACCCGCTGTCTGCAAAACAAGCCATCTTCCTGTTTCTTCTCCCATAAAGAGCATTTGACAGCTCTGTTCTATCAGCTTGTAAAACCTGGAGAGAGCAGGCTCAGCCCTCCCTGAAATGAAAACCTGCCCAGAGAGAGTGCCAAAAAAGGGGGTGTGGGGGCACATCTTGGACCCTCCAGGCTGCTGGCCGTACGGCTGCTGCAGATTTTCAGAGAAGTCAGGAGAGACTTGTCCTGGAGATATGGGGTGAGAAGACAGAAATGGCGCTAGAGACGGTCCTGCTGGGGCTTCCTCACGGCTTCCAGAGAACCAGCCCTTCACGCCTTCATTAAAGAAACGTGTATCAGGCATCTCCTGCATGAAAGACATGAGGCTAGATCCTCCATATGCAACTCAAGCACAGTGGGTGTTGGCCCTTTGCTGTCTGATGAGAAATGTGACCTACAAACTTGGATGTTTGAACATATTTTCCCCAGCTGGGGGCACCATTCTGGGAACCCGCGGATGCTTTGGGAGGCGGGGCCTAAATGATAGCCTGGTCCTCAATTCTCAACTCATTCTGCTTCAATACTCATTCAGTACATCTTCAAAGGCCCCAAACAAAATCATGTCCTCAGATGCTAGAGGAGAGGACCTGAGTTCAATTCCTGGCACCTATGTAAAAAAGAGCTGAATGTATTGGGATGTGTCTGCCATTCTGGGGCTGAGAAGGCAGAGCTAAGAGGACCCCTTGGGACCATAATGACATAAACAGCCCCTGCCTTTGCCACTGTGAGGGATGGAAACCCCCCTCTCCTGGAGGCTGTGAGCCAAAACACGCCTTCCCTCCCTTTAATGTCCCTGTCAGGCATGTTGGTCACAGTGACACAAAGATAACCAAGACACTCTTCACGAAACTCATGCCTAAGCTATACACTCATTTTTGATGCTGGTAGACGATTTGATCTGAACATATCTCCAGATGAAGAGGTGGGTGTTAAACCCTAAGTACAAGAGGGGACCTATCAAGTCAGTTTTATAGCTTGTCTTGTAGCTTTCCACGTGTATGCATTTGTGTGCATATGTGTGTACGGGTACTTGCACACATGTATGCGTGTGTGAGGGCCAGAGGTTGATATCAGGTGTCTTCTCCCACTCCTGCCTGCTTTTGTTTTGAGACAGTCTCTCACTGAGACCTGGGACTCACTGACGCAGCTGGACCAGTGAGCCCAAGGGATCCTCCTAGCTCTGCCTCCTCAGCCCCAGGACGGCAAACACATCCCAATACATTCAGCTTTTTCTTACATAGGTGCCAGGAATTGAACTCAGGTCCTCTCCTCTAGCATCTGAGGACATGATTTTGTTTGGGTCTTTGAAGATGTATTGAAATACAGGGTCCAATTGAAAGCACCGCAGATTAGGCAATATCCAATAGATTCGTTGATACAAGACCAGTACATACAGGACCATCAATCCTCTATCCATTAGAGCATAGCTGTGGAGAAGGAAGAGGGAGATTCGATTTGATGAACATAGGAAGAAGGTGTGAAGAAGGCGGGGGCTGGAGGGCACAGCACAGGATCACCAGGAGGTTACATCAAGATACTTTTAGACAACAAAATTGAGTTAGGGGCTGGAGAGATGGCTCAGTGGTTAAGAACAATGGCTGCTCTTCCAGAGGTCCTGAGTTCAATTCCCAGCAAGCACACAGTGGCTCGCAACCAGTTATGATGGGGTCCGATGCTCTCTTCTGGTGTGTCTGAAGACAGCGACTGTGTACTCATATATATAAAATAAATAATTCTTTTAAAAGTTTTGAGTTAAAATGGGTTTGGCTCAGTAGGGAAAACCAAACACATTAAAGAAGCATAGAGAAGTCATATGAAAATCGTCTTTATTGAGAAAAGCATGGTTGTGTGAGCCACTGGGAACCGATGATTTGTCAGGGAGGAAAGATTGGAGCATTTCTTCGAGAGACTTCCTGTCTTTGCTCATCATTCTGTTGGCCCCGATGTCCTGGTCCTTGAGGAGCACTGAGGCCACAGACACAGGATGCAGATGTGTGAGAGGCTTGGAGCTCCGACTACCGCTTCTGTGGCGGTGCTGTCCCAGGATGCTTGCCCGTGGGCAGCCCTCACCCACAATCACAAATCACTGTTCAACGTGGCCTGGGATTTCAACGCTGCAGCAGGCGTCTCTGGGCCAGAAGAACAGCAGCACACAAATCCCCAGTGCTGAGTTTCAGCCTTGGTACCCCCTGGTATACCCCCATCACCTGGAGTTCGGGCAGGATCCATGACAGCTCTACCACTCTTCTGAGGGAGCATGGACACTATGCAGAGCTGATGAGGGCGGGGCAGCACGTGGTTTCTGAATGGAAACCATCTTGTACACTTAGAAACAAGGGTGAACTTTCGGAGACTGAACAGGACTTTCTCACCTCTGCATTATAACCTTTTAAATGGGTACAGCACTTCCTTCTGACACAGGATGGAGGATCAAGGGAATGGAGTCTGGCTCTGGAAAACACCCATAACTATCAGGACTGTTTGCCTCTGAAGGAAAGGCTTGGGAACGTGTTCATATCCATCAACGTTCTCAGCTTGCAGAGCGTTGACTTGCTAGCTTCCCTTTTCCTTTTAAAAGGGCGATTTTGACCAAGGTCAGAGTCACGCTGTAGCTCGGCAGCACACGCACGTTCTTGACCAATATTTTGACAAAGCGTCTGCCACAGATCCAGCCATAGCTGCCTCCTTTTCCATGAGAATACAGCTCCCCAGAATCTCCTGCAATGGATGTTCTACAGACAGGACCAGAGCGTGGCTGCAAAGCTGGGAGGCTGGAGGACAGGACTCAGAACAGCTAGGATCCACAGCCTGGTTCTGCAGAGGCTGTGCACAAAACACAAATCCTGTGTGTTAGGAAGGAAGGGCCAGGGCTGGAGAGATGGCTCAGCGGTTAGGAGCACTGACTGCTCTTCCAGAGGTCCTGAGTTCAATTCCCAGCACCCACATGGTGGCTCACAACCATCTGTAATGGGATCTGATGCCCTCTTCTGGTGTGTCTGAAGACAGACGTTTTAAATAAACCTAAAAAAAAAAAAAAAAAAAAAAAAAAAAAAAAAAAAAGGAAGGAAGGAAAGGCCAGTGGGTCCAGTCTCCCCAACACCTAACTACAGATGAGCATAGTTTCATGCTGCCCAGATGAAGTCGCCAGTGGTTCCAGGCACATCTTGGCCAGTCTGGGGCTGTCTATCCACACTTGAACTCCACTCTGAGCTTCACGTCAGGTAGAAACCACACTTTAGCCTTCCTCTCCAAGGGATTTCTCCTCGCCTCACCCTTTCTACCTGTAAAATGGGTATGCTCCTTCAATCCAAGCCCCCCACCCACCCAAGGTCGCCTGTCTATCTGTCTTGGCTCTTTAAAAACAGTGACGTGAAGCTGGAGCAGGCGAGACTGGAGAATAAGTTGCCTATTATAAACATGAGGTGCCAGATAATGGACAGTACTCATGCCTCAGCCTGGAGAACTCATCTTCTGATTTGGCATCCTGGGGCCACCAAGAGGCCAATGACTATAGATCTCCAGCCCTGGTGCACGGATTTATCGGCACTGTTGCTTTCAAGGGCCCTGGGAGATGTTTACTCTGCCTTTCTGTGGGGCTGAAAAGAGTAAGCTCTGGAAGTAACCCAGGGTGCTCCTCATGGGCCAAGCAGGCCTGGGATGTATCACAAGGCTACCCTGTACCTGCAAAGATCCCATAAGTGAGGTCAGAGTAGACAAAGGCTCACTCAGCTCTAGCTCAGAACTGTGTGGGTTCAGGTCTCACCTCTGACTCCTGGATGATCTTGAGATAATAGTCCACCTTTCTGAACCTCAGTTTACTTGCCTATGAAATGGGTTCAAGAGGGATCTGACCCCAGATACTAAAAAGAAGCAAGACTCTTAGATGCTTAGCCCAGTGCTTACATCAAGGAAGCAGGGACAGCCCCGCCTCCCAGAGCTGCCAGTGGAGGATGGGGCGACAATGCGTGTCAAACATGAGCCTCAATGCCTATCAGGCAATTAGTGATAAAAATGGCAAATGGTGGGTGCTGTGGGGACTGGGAGCACCCTGTGTCCTCTGTCCCCATCTGCCATGAAGTAAAAGCTCTCCTCCTTTCCAGTCTTCCCTTCACCATGATGCTCTGCCCATGGGCGGGTGTCCCAGAGACCACAGGCTCAACCCTCTGAAACCAGGATCCCAAGGCAGTCTTCCCTCTATTGGATTAGTTCTCTCTGTGTTTTTTGCCACAGCCATGTGTGATGTAACTAACAAAGTCATCTCTGTGTGTCAGTAGGTCAGATTTATTACACTTTATGGGTCAGTGTCTTAGCTGGGAGGAGACAGTCTCAAACCAGACCGGGAGTGCATGTGGAAGAGAGGCAGGGATGGAACAGCCCATGGAGCTGGTCAGCATAGGCTCTTCCCACTCTGGGACCTGAAGGACACAGGACAGAGCCCATCCTGGACCCTCGGGAAGGTGCGGTCTGTAAGGGCTGCTTGTCAGGACTATGACCTTCAGCTGAGGAATTCGTGTCCCCTATGCAGGCTCCTCCCTTCTCTTCATCAGTCATGCCCTGGTGGCTGATGTCACCAGGAAGCCAGCAGGGGGCAGGGTTTGTCCATGCAGCGACACATCACATCCAGGGGCAGGAGCAGAATGGACAAACATATGCACTGGATTTGCAGGAACACATGGAAGACCCTGCCTTGTTACTTAGACCAGCCATATGGTGTCAGCTGCTGGGGGATGATGTCCTGGCTTCTATCTGACCCCAAGAGCATGGTCACCTGTGACAACGTGAAGCGTCGTGTACATGTATACATGAGCAGCTCCTGCTGTATACCTATGGCATCTCAGATTCTGAGCCGGACAGCACATGGGTCCTATCTACCCAGGTCCCTGGAAGCATAGAGAACACACAGAGAGGCGATATCCTGGTTCTTACAACAAAGACTTACAAGGACAAGGTGCTTGGATGGGGGAGAAAGTACTGCCCATCTGAGCTAGGAAGGGGAGGCAAGAAACATTTAGAGATCCAGGGGCAGAGAAGACTGGGGGAGTTAGGGGGGAGGGGGGGATTGGCCAGGGGTGGGAGGGAGATGGCTCAGTCAGTAAAGTGCTTGCCTTGCAAGGATGAGGGCCTGAGTTCAGATTCTCAGAGCTCACATAAAAATCTGGGATTGGAGGGAACCACATGTGCTTGTTATCCCACTGATGGGGAGGTGGGGAGGCAGAGCTTATCTGGGACACCTAGGGATGTTCCTGGCCAATGAGAGACCCTTTTCCAAGTGAAAGGGGGAAGGCACCGGAAGTTGAAGATATCCTCTAAGCTTCTCATGCAGAAATGCATGTGTGCTTGTACACACAGAGAGGGAGGGAGGGAGGGAGGGAGGGAGGGAGAGAGAGAGAGAGAGAGAGAGAGAGAGAGAGAGAGAGAAGAGAGAGAGAGACAGGCACACACCCTCCTCTCTCTGAAAGGAATGCTCAAGGGTGCGATGATGTTGCTGGGAAGCTAGGTCAGGTCACACTGGGCTTCCTTGACCATAGAGATACAAACTTGGACAAGAGCCCAAGAGCCAGAGTAAACTGAGGAAGTGTTTAGGCAGGTGAGTGGCATGATCTCCCAGTGTGGGGTGTCTGGAGAGCCCGGTTATGACTGCATGTTGGCGAGAGAGCTGGGAAGCATGAGAGGAGGCCCCAGTGTGCTGGCTGGGGAGGAACCTAGCTTGGTCTGGAACCCTGGGAGGAGAGGCGGAGCCCGTTGCAATCTGATTCCTGCTGGTATGAGTCTCTCTAGAAGCACATGTGTGCCCTGGCCTGGGCGGGAGGTCAGAATGACCCATGAACAGCTGAACATTCCTGCTCACTCTGTTTCCAACTCGGAGATGGTTTGCAGGCTTTGGAAAGTTCCGTCTAGAAATCCCCACCCCACCATCATCCCCTCACCACCCCCCATCTTACCTCCCCTCGCCCCACTAAGAGTTCAACCCAGCTGCCAAAATGCAAGCCACTGGGGTTCCATTGGGGGTTTTGGGGGGGGGGGGGACGGGACATGTCAGGATTCCAAAGAAGACACATTGCAGCTTAGTCAGAGGATGGAAACGTGATCGGCCTGCACAGGGCCAGCAGGACGGAAGGCAGGACAGACGAGTTGCCAGGTGCAATTAGCCTAAACCCCAGCAACAGGCTCTCTGCCTTGTTCATGTCAGCGCCTTCCCTGGGCATCTGGCCTTGGTGCCTAGGCAGCATGGTTCCTCCAGCTACTGCCCTGGAAGAGCTTCTGAGAAGAAAAGCCTGCAGTTCCATCCACATATGACCACTGTCGCTGCCTCTGGAAACCCAACCAAATGCAAAGCCAGTTCTGTGTTACTAAACATCCTTAAAGCCGGCAGTACTGCAGGGCAAGGACAGGGGTAACTGTGTTACAGTTTTAACCTCCTGGGGGCACACTTTGCAACAAACTGCTACTCCTTGTGGAGTCCAACGTGCATCACCTGCTTTATACTGGGGGGGGGGGGGGGGGGGAGGCGGGGCGGCAAACACCTTCCTTTTCCAGATCCCCCTGAGGACAAAGGAAGAAACAAAATTTCCCTTCTGTAACTTGAGAGGAGAGAGAGACTCTTTGGTGCTGCGTGCTAAGGATCTGCCCTTCCCCACAGACACAGCCATTCCAGGGGCTAAGGATTCGGAGACCCAGATTCTGACCCACAATCCCAGGACCTCCATCTACAAGTGTGACATCATTCTTGCATTCAGGATGGGAAGAAGAAGCAAGAGCGAACAAAACTCTGACCATGGAGGGTACTAAAGGAATTCTGGGAAAATACTGACTCCAGCAGGACCCAGCCCGTCTTTTGATATGTTTCTGCAAGCCCACCTTTGACAACAAGCACTAAACTACAGAGCATCCATAGAACCCCGGCTGGACACAGGACACTGAGGTTGCATACACAACAAAGACACACCACATATGCACCACACCACACACACAGAGAGACACACAGACACACACAGAAAAAAATACACACATACACGTAGACACACCTACAAACACATACACACAGAGGCACACATGAAGACACAAACATATACAAAAACACACCACACAGATACACACCACACATACACAGACACACACAATGTACACACCCCACATAGACATCACACACACAAACACACCATACACAGACACACCATACACACACAGAGAGAAAGACACACAGAGAAAAATACACACACGTAGACACACATACAAACACAAGGACACAGAGACACACATAAAGACACAAATATACACAGACACATACCACACAGACACACACCACACAGACACACCACACACAGATACACCATACACACAAGACACACATACAAACACAAGGACACAGAGACACACATAAAGACACAAATATACACAGACACACACCACACAGACACAAACACACACAATATACACACCCCACATAGATACCACACACAGACATACCACACACAAACACACCACACACAGACACACCACACACAGATACACCATACACACACACACAGTGTCAAGAACACAAGGTCCAGGAACCCTCTGTGCTTCATCTGAGCAGGGGCAGGGACCCCATGGTCAGGCCAGCCTCCATACTGAGCACTTTCTCTCTGGCCTTCCATGGCCAAAGGCCCAGAGGTCCTCAACAGAAGTTTTCTGAATCCGCTCTGAGCTTGCAGAAATTGAGATTGAAAAAAAAAAAAGCTACCATCTTAGGGAAACTGAGGCAACATAAGAGGTCTCTCCCACAGTCTGAGAACCCTTGAAGCACTGAAGAGGGAAGTCTTACCCCAACCAGCATAAATATTACGATCTGCCTGGAACCAGAAGAGATTGGTTCTACTCTTATTAGTTTTTGTGGTGGTTTATTTTTTGTTTCTTTGTTTAAGGGCTTTGGGGAGGGTGATTTTGTTTTGTTTTGTTTTGTTTTGTTTTGGAGAATGAGTCCCTCAATATAGGCTCAGCTGTCCTGGAACCAAAGCTGGCCTCAAACTCATAAGAGATCTACCTGCCTCAGCCTCCCAAGGTTTGGGCTTCAAGGCATGGGCCACTGCACCCAGCCTGGTACAGACTGTTAATGCAGACGTGGCTTCAAACATCCCGTATCTTGTTTATCCTCAGAGGGAACCCTTCCATCCCCAGGTGAGGCTCGGAGAGGTAGAGACACTCAGCTGCCCTGCTGGGATCTGAACCTGGGTGAACATGGGCTCTATGCTGGGAGATGTCTATCTAGCGAGGCACTTCATGAAGCCCAGAGTCGAGGGTAAAGACACCGGTGAATAGCGTTTCTTTTCCAGCTGCCCAGACAGGCTAAACCGGTATTGTGGTGAGTCATGGGTTTTATAGCTGGTGTGGAATGAAAGGGAGAGAAGAAGATGGTTGGCCATTTCCATAGAGAAACCCATCCCTGTTTTATAGAGGTGGAAACACACACACACACACACACACACACACACACACACACACACAGGACACTCCCTACTGTATGTAGTTTAGGATTTCCGCATTCTCCCGGTTTCTAGGCAACGACAACAAAAGGAACGGCCAAGATTTAATGAGCAGCTGCTATGTGCCAAACTCTACGTTAGGTATCGTGCGAGTATCAGCTTGTTTACGCGTCACGAGATCTCCACGTTAGGAGGCTCAGAGAGGTTCCAACAGCTGCCTAAATCGCACAGCTAGGAAATAGCGGAGATAAAAATGTAAAGATTAGCCAATCAGGCTCCAGTACTCCAACCCATAATGGCTAGTCTGTGCTTCCTCCACAGGACTGAATTCAGTCAACGAACTTAAGTTAATCAAAAAGCTGTAACTCCCTGAGGCCTGCCCACGTCGGTGCGTAACGCATAGGAAAAAGAGGACCAAGGCCTTCGGTGATGATTTGGCGCCATGTGGAAGGGCATTGGTGGGAATGGAAGCCCACAACTGCAGGAAGGCATGGAGGAAAGTTCCAGAACAGGAAACAAATGAGGAAGAGGAAGACTGCAGCACGGGAAAGAGAAGCGCTTACTTCCTGGAGCGGAAGCAGGAAGCAGGCAGGAGAGGACGAGGACACATCGAAATGGCGTCGGATTCTGAAATCGTGGTGCCATGCTATCATGGAACGGTACTTGACAAGAAAAAGAAGCGGCCAGTGCCCGAGGCTCTGTCGGCAAACCGCAACACTGCTGAGCCAAAGAAGCCAGATGCAAAAGAATGTGGATCCTGCGGACCCATCTAAAGTCTGCTGCTTTATTGCTGAGGAACAAGCAGCCTTCCTGCCTTACTGTGGCTCTCATTAGTCTCATGAGCAAAGGGGTCTGGGTGTTATGTATTTCCACTCCTTCTCTGACAGTATCCTATAGCCTGCAGGGGCAGTGGTCTTCTCTGAGGGCTCATGGCAGTTGCGGCGGGTGGAGAGGGGGCTGTAGGGGGAGGTCTCCCTTGGGAGCTCATGCAGATGGAATTGGCCATGATTTGGGGACGTCTCCCCTAGCTCACGCAGCTGGAGTTGGCCATGGTTTTGGGGATGTCTTCCCAAGGACAACCTCATGCAGTTGGGGTTGGCCGTGGTTGGGGGGTGTCTCCCATAGGAGCTCATGCAATTGGGGGTTGAGTATGGTTGGATGGGGGGTCTCTCTTGGGGACTTATGAAGTTGGAGGCTGGCCATGGTTGGCACTCTTCCCTGGTGTTGGAGGGCTCATGCAGCTGGGGGTTGGTCATGGTTGGGGCTCTCCCCTCGGGGCTAAGCAGGAAAGGGTGTGATTTCTCTTCTCAGGGGTTCTGGTCCTTTGAGTGACAGGGCTGAAAGCCTTAGTTCTTGGCTAGCCAGTGACCAGACGTTACCTTCAATGGTTCATCACAGCCCCTCCCCCACAACACCAGCACAGCAAGGACCTCACAACAGACAGCAGGGGTGACAGTCTGCCCCTGAGACTGCAGAACATTCCTGGGTGCTGAGATCACAGAGGCCTTGTCTTTCCTTTTACCACTGGCCTTTCCCTCCTCCACCTTGGTAGACAGTGGGTCACCCACTGGAAAGCACCAGCAACAGTCCCTCCTCCTTCTAAGGTCCTAATGACAAACCAAGGTTCACTCCAGGGAACCGGCGAGTTTACTGGGGTTACTTCAGAGCTGTAACGAAGGTTGTGGACAGGAATGAGGGTGCTGAAGCGGCCATGTTGGGAGACCTGCACCCAGCATGGATGATTCTCCCCGTGGTTGCATTGCTGGAGCCCACTTTCTTCTATTCTCCCCAGCCTATGTTTTAGCCACGTGCTGGACCCCAAGACCACACGAAGTTAGGGCAGAATTAGACACCATCGGCTACATGAATGGCTGGCGGCTGCCGTGAGGGGACCTAGGACCCTTCCCACACACTCTTTCTATTTGGGAATGTCAACCAGGCCAGCTCTTAGGCCCTTCTGCAAACAGGCACAGGTAAACTGGAGACAATGGCAGTTTGGTTCTGAGGACAGACCCATACAACAGCTACTCACAAGTACCTTCAGGTGTGTGCGTGTCAGGCTAGAGTACAGGGCAGTGGTGACGCTCACCCAACATGCACAAAGCCCCAGGTCAGATTCCCAGACCCGTATTTAAGTAATTAATTAAATCAGCAAACAAAAGCTAGAGATTTGAATTCAGAACTCAGAACACCCGTGAGCCCAAGAGAGACCGTCTCACTCAGCCAACTCCCCACTAAAAACCCACTTCATACTAAACTCGAGTCACCGAGGGACATTCAGGAAAACAAATAGGTAACATTTTCTGTCATATGAACAATGTGGTTCAGGTGGCTCCGGCATATATTCAAATATCAAATCCAAATTCCATGCTTTATTCCCAAATAGAATCACTTTTAAATGTTTATCGACCAGTTAACTGTGGTCTCAAGGGAGCTTGCTATGTCCAGATTGAAATTCATTTGTTTTACACTATGAGTATCTCAGGGCTGAGGAGATGGCTCCGTCAGTAAAGGATTTATCGTACAATCTCGAGGAACTGAGTTTGACACCCCGCAGTACCCCATGGGAAAACACCCAAGCCGGGTGTGTGCCTATAAGCTTAGCTCTGGGGAGTCAGAGACAAGCAGATTCCTGGAGCTCACTGGCCTGAAAGCCTCCCCAAGTCAGTGAGCCACAGGTCAGTGAGAGACTTCTGTTGCCTTCTGACATCCTCGGGTAGCAGACAACGCGTGTGCACCCATCCACGTACACACAAGTGCACACACCCATGTGCATAGTTTTTAATGTCGTTTTTATTATTTTTTTTTAATCCAGGCATAGTGGTGTGAAGCTATGATTCTGCACTAGGAGGCAGGGCTATGAGGACCCTGGGGTTGGCTGACCATCTATTCTAACTGAACCAGTTTGCTCCAGATTTGGCGAGAGATCCTTTCTCAAAAAAAAAAAAACAAAAAAACAAAAAAAACAAAACAGGATGAGCCAGGGCTACACAGAGAAACCCTGTCTCGAAAAACAAAACAAAACAAAACAAAAAAACCAGGATGGGTGCACACAGGTAATCTCACTACTCGGGAGGCTGAGAGAGGAGAAACAGGGGTTGAAAAGGAGAGCCTTGGGAACCAAAGAAGGCACCAGCGTCACCCTGTGGCCTCCACATGCAGCTGCACCCACGCATACACACCTCTCATGCGTGCATACACACAGATATGTACATACGTCATACACGCATATACACAAAAAAATTAAAATTAAATTAGCAGAATTCTCTCTCTCTCTCTCTCTCTCTCTCTCTCTCTCTCTCTCTCTCTCTCTCTCTGAGGATCTGGGTTTTTCTCCGTTTGGTTTGAAGCATCATTTCTAGTGATAAGGATGGCAAGTGGTGGCCAGGGCAGCTAGAACAGGTGACTGGACATTGATTGTCCCTTCCCACAATGCTCTGCCTTTGCTCGAGCTCTTTTTATGCTCTTGTTCCCGCCTGAGAATCCTCCATCTCTCAACCTTCCCATCCATGCTTGACCACCAGCTGTGAAACGTCCCGCCCCTCTCTGCTTGTTGTTGCCACTCAGCCTTGGGGGCGTGGCTTGAATGTTAACCTGGCAGGAGAGCCCTCCTATTCTCGGGGAACTGATTTTACTGTATTTATTTACTGTCTTTCAGACAGCGAGCTTCACGGGGATAGAGACTTTATCCGCATGCCCAGAAGCCAGCTCAGAGTCTTGAAGAGGCATGGATAAAGAATGGTGCTTTCATTAGGCTTTCTATGGTTGTGACACAACACTATGACCACAAAGCAAGTATGGGAGGAAAGGGCTTATTCAGCTCACACTTTTGTATCTCTGTCACCAAAAGAAGTCAGGACAGGAACTCAAACAGGGCAGGAACCTGGAGGCAGGAGCTGATGCAGAGACCGTGGAGGGATGTTACTTACCGGCTTGCTCCTCATGGCTTGCTCAGCCTGCTGTCTTACAGAACCCAGGACCACCAGCCCAGGGATGGCTCCACCCACAATGGGCGGGGCCCTCTCCCATCAATCAATAATTGATTGATGCCTTTCAGCTGGATCTCATGGAAGCATTGCTTCAACTGCGGGCTCCTTCTCTCTGATGGCTCCAGCTTGTGTCAAGCTGACACAAAACCAGCCAGGATAGATGGGTATATGGGTGAAGGGTGAACAGTGGGTCTCCTTGCCAGGCATTTCAAATGGAACATTGCAAGGAAAAGCTCCAGAGAGGTTTTGAGACTGGATCTTGGACAGGAGCTCAGAGGGATGTCATCAGGCTCCTTGACAAGGCTGGGCTGGAGGAGGCAGAGAAGGGGAGAGCCTAGAACTCTGGCGTCTAAGTCCATGGCACCTACACTTTCCTGTTCTCTGGGGACACACACATGAGGGTAAAAGGCAACCATAGATACATTTCATAGAGTATGAATACTAATGGCCACGGTGGCTGGGGAAAGGCACAAGGACACTTTGTAACCCTTTCTTATTACTCTTATTTGTGTGTGAGAGAGTATGTGTATATTTGTGTGTGTATATGTGTGTGTGTGAGAGAGAGGGGGGGAGGGAAAGAGGAAGAGGAGGAGAAGAGGGAGAGGGGATAGGAAAGAGGGGGAGGGGAGAAAGGAGGAGGGGGAGGGAAAGAGGAGGAGGAAGAAGGGGAAGGGAAGGAAAGAGGGAGAGGGGGAGGGAGAGAGGGGCCAGGGAAGGAGGAGGGGGAGAACCAGAGGTTGATACTGGGTGCCCTTCTAGGTGTCTCTCCACAGCAATTTTTGGTGACAGGTTTCTGCCTGAGCCTGAAGCTCCTGGATTTGCCTGTCTGACCCATCCCTTTCAGAGCTCTTCCTGTCTCTGCCTCGCTGGTGCAGGGATGACAGGCACACACCATTTTGATTGGCTTGTATGTGGGTCCTGGGGATCTGAACCCAGGTCCTGGTGCCTCACCACCTGACCACCTCTCCAGGCCTTCTTCTTTGTGCTACTCTGGCTTTTAAAGACGCCTGCATTTGAATAGCATCTGAATAAAAAGGTTTTCTGTTTTGTTTTGTTTTGTTTTGTTTTTTAATCATGATACGTCCCTGGTGTGGCTCCCCCCTCTGCCGGATCCCTCCTGGATACGGGATCTGCTGTATTATGGGTCTTCACAAGATTTTAACATGTAAGAGACAAGGAATTCCTCACCTCCCCCATAACAAAGCCTCTCTCACTAACCCCAGACTCAACCTCAGAGCCCTTACCACAGGCTTCTCAGTCACACAGTCAGCCAGGATGGGATCAAGAGCCATGACTCTAAAGATGCCTGTCCCAAGTGACACAGGTTCTTAGGTTCCCATGACACACATAGTCAGCTCCTTCATGTACAGCTGAGAGCCCTCTCTGGTCATAGCTCATCAGACCTTAGGATGGGAAGAGATAGTCTATGTTCAGCACATTCTAGGAGTCTAATATCTTTTAACACCTTTCCACCTGGAAAAGTTCCTCTACCTTCCCGTGCCTCAGTTTCCCCATATAAAAAGAAGAACTAGCAGCCCTTGGGGCTATTGTGAGGATAGGCTGAGAGGCAAGGACTGGCATCATCTTGTACCCTCTACAGACAAATTATATGATTATTGTGGCCAGGGTTATGAACGTCACTGCATCTTTGGCCTTCTGTGCAATTACCCCTGCTAATGGAGCCCTGTTTCTCTTAGAGAGTGGAGAGCCGCCTCCGCCCCCAAACATCCCCAGTTTGGTAGCTCAGCAGCCCTCAGCCCTTGCCTCTCTTGAACTTGAATCAAGCCAGAGTTTCAAGAGAGTAGTTACAGGTCCATTTCCTTCGGTTATCTGCAAAAGGTTAAGTGCCTGGGCCCTCAGCCCCAGATGCCACCCGGCCCAACCCATCGGTCTCCATTATGAAGGAGGCAGGAGCTGGGCCTGTGGGTGCGTTCTCTGGCCCCAGCCTTCCTGCTAATAGGAAAAAAAAAAAGCTCTCTCCGGGCAGACCCAACCAATTTAAATGGCACTTAGGGCTCCTGTCCCTGCAACATGGGCTTCTGGGTATTATAAAGAGTTGAGGCAATAAAATCTATTAGATACCCTTTGTCCTGTCTTGTCATGAACTTCTGAGAAAAAAAGGCTCTAAGAGGATCAGTACCCAGAAACCCTTCGTAATTGTGGCTTCTGCGAGGAGAATGGGCGCCATTACCAAGGCAACCAGCCCATCCTTCTGGTTAAGAGCAGAAGGGGTTTAGTCAAAAAGAGGCTGTTGTGAGCCTGGATTGCGCAGTAATCAGAGTCACCAACATTTTAAAAGGCACTTGTAAAAAAAAAACAGGAGGATGGCAGGGGAGGGACGGAGAAGAGGAGGGAAAAAATAATTTCCTCTCATTTCCTGCCTGTGGCATTGATTGTGGCCCAGAGGTAAGAGAATGTGATGGCCCCTTGCACCTGAGGCCACACAGGGACGGCTCAGCAGGCACTGTGTTCCAGCACTTGATGATTTCTGTTCCTTCCAAGCCCACATCTGCAGGACAGGACTCCGGAAAGAGTGGCAAAAGGTCTCAGTAAGAGCCAGAATCTTTGCTCAGGACAGCTCAAATCCCCTTCCATAGCCTGGGCTCTGACTAGTTACAGCGCCACATTCCTTAAGGAATGACCATCCTCCCTCAAATGGTTGGTCCTGTTTACTAATTTTGTTACCAAAGACATTTGGCTCGTCGGAGCCCCCTGTGCTGGCTGGTTTTATGTCAACTTGATAATAAGCTGGAATTATCGGTAAGGAGGGACCCTCAGTTGAGAAGATGCCTCCATAAAATCCAGCTGCAGGCAAGATTGCAAACCAGCGGTTCACAACCTTCCTAACACTGGGACCCTTTAATGCAGTTCGTGCTGTGGTGACCCCCCCCCAACTATAAAATTATTTCACTGCTACTTCATAACTGAAATTTTGCTACCATTATGAATCTTAAAGTAAATATCTGGTGTGCAGGATGTCTGATATGTGACCCCTGTGAGAAAGAATCATGTCACCACCACCTGCATGTGCATGCACAAAGGAGTCTCCAACTACAGGTTAAGAAACACTGCTAAAGATAATTTTTCTTAACCAGTGATTGATGGGGGAGGGCCTGCCCATTGTGGGTGGAGCCATCCCTGGGCTGGTGGTCCTGGGTTCTATAAGAAAGCAAGCTGAGCAAGCCATGGGGGAGCAAGCCAGTAAGCAGCACCCCTCCATGGCCTCTGCATCAGCTCCTGCCTCCAGGTTCCTGCCCTGCTTGAGTTCCTATCCTGACTTCCTTTGGTGATGAACAGCAATATGAAAATATGAGTCAAATAAACCCTTTGTCTCATACTTGCTTTAGGTCATGGTGTTTCATCTCAGCAATAATGACCCTAAGTAAGACAACCCTATAAATCTGCATTGGGGATTGGTTGAAGCTAGAGTTAAGTGGTCACTGGAAGTACCTCCAAATACCCCAGGTTGCTTTTCCATCCTGGGCCCCCAGGGATTCTGACTGTAGGTTGGATGGGATTCAGCTTCTTCCCCCCAGGCTGAGCAACACAGCTAAAGATGACACAGATCTCACTGAGTCAAAGCCAAGCAGGGCTGCCCTCAGTGAGCAGGGCTCAGCAATACTCGGGGACTGAACGTTGTTGCGCTCAAGTTCTGGATGGTCCCAAAGGTTCAGGTGCTGAAGCCTGGTAAGTCAGGATGAACCCAGAATTGGTCTGTTGGTGGGATGAGGGGGTGGGGCCTTTTAAGGAGCCTGAGGGTGGGTTTTGTCTTGAGCACAGCTCCTTCCTATCTTCCTCCTCCTCCCCCTCCTCCTCCCCCCCCACTCTCTTTTTCCCCTCTTCTTCTCCCTCATCTTCCTCTCTTCTCTCCCTTCCTCTCTTCTCTCCCATCCTCTTCTTCTCCCCCACTGTCCCCCTCCTTCCTTGCTGTGTGAAGTGAGCTGCCTCCCCCTCCTCCCACTCCTCCTCCCACCCCAGGCCTCTGACTCACCTCAGCTCCATTTTCCCTCCCTCTTCCTCCTCCATCTTCTCTCAAGTTGTCTATCTTGGGGATTTTTGTCACAGTCATGAAAAGTGACCAAAAACAAATGCCTATATCAGTCTGGCATCAAAATCAAAATCTGTGCTGAGACCTGAGGCTCTCCAAGACCATACTGAAGGGGCAGGCTGAGATGAGAGGCCTGTCAGCTGTGCTTGTCAAATGTGACCTATGACCCAGGATTTTGTTGGGCATTTCAGAGTTCGGGAAGGAGGCAGGGAGGGGTGGAAATCAGGCCACCACAAGTTTCTGCATTGATTCTGGAACTGAGGGACCAAGAACCTCACTGGGGCCATCGTTAGCTCCAGGGCACTCAGACGTGGGAGAACTGTGTCACCTGGAATCACAAGCTCAACCTCACAGCATCATAGAACTATCTCTCAGCTCCCAGGAAACCAGACCCAGAGTGAGCCAGAATCTTCTAGCTCTTCAGTCTCATGGTCTGGACTAAAGCAACTGGGAATCACACCAAGGCCCCTTGTGGCCAGCAGCATGTCTTAAACCTGACTCTTCAATGAGAAACAAATAAATGAAGCCGTAGAGAGAATGAGGGCAGGGAGGGAGACGGCTCAATCAGCAGAGGACTCGATCAGTAGACGACTCACCCCACTAACCTGAGGACCCGAGTTCTGCCCCCCAAACTAGCAAAAAGCAAGATAGATAGATAGATAGATAGATAGATAGATAGATAGATAGATAGATGATAGATAGATATTTATGCTGGGCATGGTGTTAGTCCTAACACTCTGGAGGAAGGAGCAGGTGGATCTCTTTGAGTTCAAGGCCTACAGAGTGAATTCCAGAACAGCCAAGGCTGTTACACAGAGAAATCCTGTCTTGAACAACCCTATGCCCCCCACCACACACACACACACACACACACACACACACACAGAAGCACAGTGCATACCTGTAATCCCAGCTCTGAGGAGGAAGAATTCTTGGGAAACACCACACAAATGCACATGAACACACATCGACCAGTTAGTCCACTACCTAATGGGGGACACTGGCTACAAGTAAGAAACTGTCAACAGTACAAAGTAAATAAATGTATCAGGAGGGCTGGGAGCCTCTTGGGTTTTGCTTCTGCCCTGCACCATAGGCTGCTTGTTTCAATATCTGACGGAGGGCTTGTTAACTTGACATCTAACTGTAGATACTTAGGGCAGATGTCATGAGAGGGTGGGGGAGCCCAAGTACCTGCTCCCCTGGCACCTCTCTCTGCCTGCTGGCCATGCAGCTCAAATGCATCCTTCCCTGCTAAACTCAACCCAGAGTTTCCCAGAAGACCACCATTCCAAAGTCCACAACGCAGCCGAGACCACTGGCCTGCACTTTTAAGGCAGAATATACCCGGAGCATCTTAAGGGTGGCAGCACCGACCCTCCAGAGACCTCATCACTCTTCACCTGCCCATGTTTTCTTTTATTTCTTCATTTATGGTTTGTAAAGGCATGAAGAGAGGCCGAGAAAGAACTCAGTTACCAGAATGTTCTACTGGGAGTGTGTGAAGCCTCTGTTTCAATCCCCAGTGTCTGACTTAGGGTTTCTGTCATTGTGATGAGACACTATGACCAAAGCAGCTTGGGGAGGAAAGGGTTAATTTCACTCACACTTCCACATCACTGTTCACTGAAGAAGTCAGGACAGGAACTCAAGCAGGGCAGGAACCTGGAAGCAGGAGCTGGCGCAGAGGCCATGGAGAGGTGCTGCTTACTGCCTTGCTCCCCATGGCTTGCTCAGCCTGCCTCCTTACAGAACCCAGGAGCATCAGCCCAGGGATGGGTCCACCCACAGTGGGCGGGGCCCTCCCTCATTAATCACCAATTGAGAAAATGCCCTACAGGCTTGCCTACAGCCTGACCTTAAGGACACATTTTCTCAGTTGAAGTACCCTCCTCTCTGATGGTTTTAGGTTGTGTCAAATTGACACAAAACTATCCAGCACCCAGGATCCCACAGACTGGTGTGATGCACAAGCCCTCCCTCCCAGCATGTGATAGGTTGCCGTAAGGGGAATAGAAGCCGAAGGTCATGCTCAGATACACAGTGAGCTCCGGGCTAGCCTGGGCTATATGAGACCTGCATTGAGAGGGGCTAAGAAGGAGGAGGGAAATGGATGGGGGGGTGGGGAGGTAAAATGGAAGGAAGAAAGGAAGGAAGGAAGGAAGGAAGGAAGGAAGGAAGGAAGGAAGGAAGGAGAGCAGGTCTGACTAAAGGAGACAGGGATTCTGTCGCTGAGACCCTCTAAGGACAGCAACATCTCTGTGGTTCCCTAGAAATCAGGCCAGTGGGGAAAAGTGGTTGTCTGGTTGTCATTTAAGCCACTATGTTGTTAAAGAGAAATTGAAATGGAGTTTGTCAGGGGAGCCTGAGAACCTGAGTTCTGACGCCCAGAGCCTACGGAAACCAGACTGGGTTGCAACTCTGTAACCCCAGTGCTCCTGTTGCCGGATGGAAGGAGAAACCCAAGAGACATTATTATTATTATTATTATTATTATTATTATTATTATCATCATCATCATCATCATCATCATCATCATCATCATCATCATCATAAGCGAGGGAGACCCACTAGAGACATTTATATCATCATCGAGGGAGATGCTGTTAGGATGTAGCAAATAGAGACCAGAAATACTGCTTGCTAATGTCTAAAACACACAGCACAGTGTTCACAGAGATTCTGCAGCCAACCCCCTTGCTAACCCAGACTCCTCCAGCCCCATCCAGGGCCAGGGTGTCCCCCAAACTGTAGCATCTTCAGAGTCCACTAAATCCCATTCTTCTTGGTTGTCAGGTTGGGGACTGTGCTATCCCGATCCTTTGTTAACACCCACAGTTCACAAGAGGGAAAATCAAAACAAAGCCATCCAAGTCAATTGCGAGGGGACAAAAAAAAAAAAAAAGTAATAAAAGCGTCCGTCTGATGTTTTTCTAAGCTTTTCATCCCTTTTCAAACAAGGCAGGGGAGGGGGTCAAGTGGCAACCGAGAAAATGAAAGCAGACGTTCAGAAGGACAGAGGCCCGAATCCACGGGAAATCAAAACAAGCTCTCAGCGCGTGGAATTACAGCCGCAATGGAGTAATGAAAGAGTTATTAGCTTAATGTGATTCCATCAAGTACCAAAAAGCGGGAAGGGACGGGAGAGGGAAAATGGTTATGAGGGGGGAGACGGGGTGTGTGTTGGGGAGACTTGAAAGAGAATGAGAGAGAAAGACGGCAAAATTAAGATGCATCTTTAATTGTGCTTGCCATGGGGATGGTGAGGTGAAGGTCGGCCTCACTGGGTGGTGGGTGTTTTTGCCCTAGTGGCCTGACCTTCACCAGGCTATGACCAGCCAGCAGGCAAAAAAAAAAAAAAAAAAAAAAAAAGCCAGGACCCTGTAGCTTTTTCGTGTCTAGGTAAGGGAGGACAGACTTTAAATGAAATGAATAGTCAACCACACACGGCATATTATATGGACAACATAAAGCGAGGAGGAGAATGGGAAGGGTTAGGGACGGGTGGGGTGGGCGTGGCAGGGGGCGTGTTATACGAGGAGACCAATGGTATTTGAGTGAGGAGCAGGTCAGGGTGGAGTGAGCACTTGGGGAGGCACCTTTTGCTTTTCAAGTCGAAGTGGTCCACAGGTCCCATGCAGGAAGATGTTACTGAGGGAGCTTGGGCTGGGAACGTGGGAAAGACCCTGTAGGGACTCAGAAGGGGCAGGAGGGGCTTCAAGTGAGAGGGGAATCATGGGAGAGCTGCGGACAGAGAAGCGAGGCAGGGTCGCTCTGGTTGATGGACAAGAAAGGCGTTGAGTGGGGTAAGATGAGAGAGCCGGATACATCAAAAGCTAACCCCAGGAAGCTCCCCAGTGCCCAGGTACCCCAGGGAACTCCCCAGTGTCCAGGCACTCAAGCCTATGTATTGTCCAGACCCAGAGTAGCCACATACCTTCCCCGGGTGGAGGCTGGCTTTTGTTGTTTTAAGGCTTTCTATTTTTATTTGAGACAGGATTTCATGTAGCCCAGGCTGGTCTTGAACTTACTATGTAGCCAGGATGACCTTCAACTTCCAATCCTCCTGCCTCCACTTTCTGGTGCTGGGTGTTATGGTTTGTATACGATCAGCACTGTTAGAGGGTGTGGCCTTCTTGGAGTAAGTGTGTCACTGTGTGTGGGGGGTTGGGGGGCTTTAAGACCCTCATCCTAGCTGCCTGGAAGCCAGTCTTCCACTAGCAGCCTTCAGATGGAGATGTAGAACTCTCAGCTCCTCTTGCACCATGCCTGCCTGGATGCTGCCATGCTCCCACCTTGATGATGATGGACTGAACCTCTGAACCTGTAAGCCAGCTCCAATTAAATGTTGTCCTTACAAGAGTTGCCTTGGTCATGGTGTCTGTTCACAGCAGTAAAACCCTAACTAAGACATAGGGTGTACACCACTAAGACTGCTTTATGCTCAGCTGGACTGGAAACCCACAGCTTTGCTAACTCGAGACCTTGACAAACCCACTGTGTCCCCAACCCCTAACATAAGTCTTGCTGTTCAGAGTTGGCAAGGCTAACAGGTCAGGGCAGTGCCCTTAAAATGACAGTGGGTTACACACAGAACCCCAGTGAAGGAAGCCTGCTGTGCCCTATACACAGAGCTGTACCCAGAAGCTCCGGCGTGGATACAGGCAGAGGAAGACATACCTAAGTGTCCAGGAAGGCGAGCAGGGTGGGGGCTGGCTTGCTTGTTCACTTTGCAGGTCTGAGGGCGATGTGCTTTGTGTCTCACACACCCCGGAAACATTCTCTCAGTGAACTCTGTCCTCAGACATCCTGTAGCTTCTTGTTAAGACAGGGCCTCTCTAAGTTGCCCAGCTAGGCCCTCAAACTTCTCATCCTCTTTCCTTGGCCTCTCTAGGAGCCAGGATGACAGGCCTGGGCCACTCTTTGCCTTGAATGGCTGTCACAGGAACATGGGTGTCACCCAGTCCCAGTGGCTAAGGGGTGGAAGATGGGGTGTGGTGAGGGGTTCGGCGTTGGTTGCTTTGAATAGGAAAATGCCCTGGAACTCACCTCCTTTACTATCTCTGGAAACCCATGGCCACCAAAGAAGTCCCTTACCCACTGGAGAAAAGGTCCCAGATGTCAACTCTCAAAATCTGAAAGCGACTTTGATTCCCGTGACCTGGATTCAAAGACCAGTCCATGCAGAACACAAGGCCAGATCCACCCCCCACCCCCACCCCGCTCCCCTTCCAGCCAGCATGGAGCAGCTGCACAGAGCTGGTCCAGCCTCACACCCCTGCTGGGCTGACACCTGGACTCCATTGCAAGCCTGGCTTCTTCCCTTCCTGGTCTCCTGAGCACAAGTCAGGTGCCCACCATAAACACCCTGCCGATCAAGAGCAAGCGTCATCATAGCTAGCCACCTCCAGGAAACCAGGCAGGACAGCCTGGGGAGGGGTTCGAGCCATGACCCACACAGAAGAGACAAAGAGGGAACCCCAGTCCACCCCAACCTGAACCTGTCTCAGGGGCTCCTCCCTGGCTACAGAGCTGGGTCTCTTTCTCCTCCCTCTATCTTGTCTCTTGTGAAATATAATGTAAGCAGAAAAAATATGAACAATCACCAGGTTTGGGGCACTAAACTGTGACATGGCAAATATTCAGGACAAGAAAGGACACAGACAACCTCCCCAGCATGCCCCACCCCAGGACTCTGACCACCCACTATTGCTTTTTTGGTGAAAACCAAAAAAAAAAAAAAAAAAAAAAAAAAAAAAAAAAAAAAAAAAAAAAAGACACAGACAGGGTTTCTCTGTGTAGCCCTGGCTGCCCTGGAACTCACTCTGTAGACCAGGCTGGCCTCGAACTCAGAAATCCGCCTGCGTCTACCTCCTAAGTACTGGGATTAAAGGCATGCGCCACCACCGCCGGCCCACTATTGCTTTTTAGCTAGCATTTTATCTGAGTTGTAACCCTGACTTAGTTTGGGCCTGTTTCTGGATTTTTACATACATTTCTCTAGACCATACAGAATATCTGTTTTATCTTATGCATTACATATGGTGAAGGGGGGAGTGTATATGTTGTGTGCATGTGGGATTTACCCAAGCTGTAACTACAGAAAGTTCATTTTTCATTGCTGTATTGTATTCCACAGTACAAGCTTGATCCGCTTTCCCCTGTGTTTCAATAGATGGTTTGAGTCAACGGGCGTCCTAAAGTGAGTTTCTCTAAAGGGGCATGAAACAGTGCTCACTGTTATGTGCTATGGAGAGGCTGTTCTGAACAGAAACAGACCAGTACTGCATGCCCTCTGGCATGGTTACAATGAAAAAACACCAAACAGCACACTAGTTGGTAAGATTGGGCACAATGTGTTTCCCTATTGCTGAGCTGAGCAGGAACCAGGTAACTAGGGGCAGCATCAATGGTGTTCATCCAAACCATTGACCAGGGGTCTTTCAAAGGCTCCGACAGCAGGCCAGTTCCTCCAGCCAACCTCAGCCTTCGGCACCTCGCCCTGCTTCATTTTCTCTGCTAAGGCAGTGAAGCCATGCACAGTTGCCCCCGGGCCTTCCATTCTGCTCTCAGCACCGATTCGGGGCTGGAGAAGGCTGTGCCTTCTGCGCCATGGCTGCTGCGGGTCAGATCCTGAGACCCACTGGCCTTGGGGCATCCCACCTCTTTAAGGGATTGCCTGACTCCCAAGTCAAGGTTGCGCCATCTGCTGGTTCTGATGGACACTGACCGGCTTCCAAAGGATCAAAACAGCTAAGCAGCTCCAGGAAAGACATCAACCCACGTGCTGAAACCTTCCGGACTCCAACCTACAGTCAAGGTGTCTCTAAATTATAATAATAATAATAATAATTATTATTATTATTGTTATTATTATATATTATACATAATATATGTATTATATTATATATAATGTATATATTATTATTATTCCTCCCCCTCCTCCCCCTTCCTCCTCCTCCTCCTCCTCCTCCTCCTCCTCCTCCTCCTCCTCCTCCTCCTCCTCCTCCTCCTCCTCCTCCTCCTCCTCCAAGTCACGTTCAAGACAGCCCAGACCGGCAGCAATCCCCTCCTGCACTAATCTCTTCTGCGCTTTTCTCAGCACCATTTTCAAAACGTATTCGCGGTGCCAGGCAGATGCTAGGAGACAAGCTGTGTAGACTATGTTTCGCCGACAGTATTATTTGGGGAAACTGAGGCTAGCTCCTGGTGGGTTTCATTTTCTTCTCCCTTTTGGTGTTTTTTTTTTTTTTTTTTTAATTAAATGCTTACATTTATTGATTAGTGGAGGATGTGTGAGGACACTTTCTGGAAGTCAGTTATCTCCTTCCACCTCGCGGGCCCCAGGATGCACACAGGTCCTCAGGCTGTAGTGTTGTCTCACCAGCCCGGTCTTCGGTATTTTCATACCCCATGATGAGTATATTCTGTCATCGCAAAAAACAAACTGAAGGGTATCTTATTTGATATTCTTCAGCCCCACCCTGGAAGCCTCTGTCCAGTTTCTGGATCTTCATAAGCGCTTGCTTGGGCTTTGTGCGGTCAGGCACTGTTTTTGGCAACAAACGTATGAAGGAGGGGCTCACTAGGAGCTGAACGCAGACCTCAAGAGTGGGCGTGGCTCTGTCCAGCCCCCAGCAACCTCTGGGGGATTTGTTTTCTACCCCTGCAGCTCCCTACCCTGAGGGTCTGGTAGTCTCAGGACCTGGAAGGAGAGCAGATGCACACTCATTAGAATGGGTTAAATTAGAAATCTAACAACAACAAGTGTTGATGAGAACACAGAGCAACTAAAACTCCCCTGCATCATTGGTGGGTAACGGGGGCAATCCGCTTGGGGAGCTGCTGGCTGTTCCAAATGACTGATGCGGGGCACAATAGCACTCAGCTCAGAGTGGTGGCCGGTTCACAGTCACTGAACAATTTGTGCCACTTGGCCAAAAGGCCACAAATGAAGTAGCTCTCACCCTAGCAAAGGTAAGATCCAAGGGGTTTCGCAAGAACACAAAGCTGCAGCCATACTGAGAAGTCCCTGTTGCACGGGCTTGGGTTTTCTCTGGGAAATGAACGCCATGCCTAGGAATTGTTATAAATGCCTCACCCCACCACGCCAGCTGTGTGGACCATCAGATCGAAAGGGGAACCTAGAAGAGAGGTGGGAACAGCCCACAGACCACCGGCCAGTGGGCATTCCAGTGCTTTCTTCTTGTCTGTCAAGGATCCAGGAGCTGTTCAGTTCAGGAGACTGGATGTCTCAGCTGTCTCAGTCCAGTGATGGGAGTCCAGGAGGACTCCTGAAGCTGCTGCTCTTCCATCTCTGTGAGAATCCTGAAGAAGGATTCTAACACCAGTGAGGGAATGCCTCAGCAAGAAGGACCAACTAACTCACCAGCAAGGGTGAGGGCAAGCAGGCAGAGAGCAGAAGCCTCCTGCTTCCAAGACCTTTTATGTGGGCGCCTTCCCACTTCAAATGATCGGAGCAAGAAAATCCCACACAGGCATGCCCAGGGGCTGGGGTTTTAATTGATTCCAGATGCTGTCAAGGTGATTGCTCAAGCCTAATCATGGCGGTGGCAGATGGGGGTGGGGGAGAAGACAGCTTGTAACTATCTCTCTTTCATGACCACGTGGGTCTGAGGTCATCAGTCTTGGCCACAAGCACCCTCACCTGGACCACTGTTGTCTGCTTTTGGGCATCGCATATATTTGATGGTGCACTGCAGGCCCTTTTGTACATAGTTCCTCTCAGCCAGCGCTGTCTTTAAGACAATGTCTGTTTTACGGGTCTTGCTCTCTGCAGCTGACTGGTGTCAGGGACACCACACACAGCCACCTATTCGTCTTCTGTTGGTGGAAACTTGGATTGTTTCTGGTTCGTAGTTCTTATTATGGATAAAACTGAGGCTAAAGTCCTTGCAGGCAGTTTTTATCTCAAATGTGTGTCATTCTTCTTGGAGGAGGGCTGCTATAGAAACCAGCGGCTATGAGGTAGATGAATAATCTATTGTGACGGTGGCATGCTGGGCATTTCAGTACCGAGCATGCTGTTTTAGTCCAGTGAGAGAGCAGAGGTCTAGCTGCCGATACTTGCCAGCATTTGATACTAAATTGGTTCACTTTACCTGCTCGGGTGGCCATGAAATGCTGCTTCACTGTGAGCTTTGCTGTTGGCGACGGTGCATATGTCTGCGAGTGCGTGCATGTATGTGGGTGGGTGCATAGACCAGACGTCACTTCAAGTGTCTTCCTCAATCACTCCGTCTTACGTTTTGAGGCAAGGTCTCTCACTGAACCTGGAGCCCACATACTCAGCTGAGCTGACTGACTGCCCGTGAGCCCCAAGGGCTTCATTTGTCTCTGTATCTCCAGCATTGAAATCACAGGCATATGTTACCACACCTGCTTTTAAACAGGTCCTTGCACTTTCATAACAAACACTTTACCCCCAATCCCTCCTCCGACCCTCATTCTGGCTTTAATTTGTATTTCCTTGTGGCTGTCAAGAGTGAGAGACTTTCCACAAATCCATGGATCATTCATGACCTTTCTTCTGAAGCTGTCTGTTCAAATCTGAGTCACTGAGGTTTGTTATTTGTTTGTTTGTTTGTTTGTTTGTTTTTCAAATTTAAATCAAGCTTTATTAAGTACTGACCAGGATAATGGACACTAGTCAGATTCATTTTGGGGCTCCCAAAGAATGGTTCTGAGGTTTGTTTGGTTTTTTTTTTTAATATTGACTTGTAGGTGCTTTTATATATTATGGATATAACTCAAGGTATACAGGCATTTGAGAGTACTTCTCATCTGTGGCCCACACTTTTATTTTCTTGAAGAAGTCTTGTTACGGTTAAAATTTAAAATGGCAGCACCCAATCTGGCTTGTTGTTAAGGGGCCTGCCATGTTCTCAACCAGGCAATGGCCTGAGGTCATGAACGGTGGCGTGCTCCTGCTGCTGCTTGGCTCAGGCCACCGGCTTGGGCACCCACTGGCCCTGGCACCCACGAGGTGCCAGCTTGGGAGTGGCCAATCTACCACACTGTCTCCACAATGTTTGGCTGAGCCCAGACCATCCCACCATCCATGCAGTACCCAGTAGAAATGAGACTCTGAAGCTTAATTATTATCCAAAGGCTTTATATATTAAGAAATGCTCAATTAACAATTTGCCCACGCAATTAGAGTTGTTTCCCAATATCTAACCTTAAGATATAAATTGTTACCCAGGACCGGCCTGGACCAGTGTGTGGTTCTCCATGGCTCCTACATCTCTCTCCTTTTAGCTCCTCCTCTTCCTTCCTCCCAACTCCTCACTCCGCCTACCTCTCATATAGCGCAATCACCAAACTTTATTACAAAATGTAGTGGGAAGATATCCCAGATATCCCGCTACCAAAATCTTTGGGGGACAGAAGTCTTTCATTTTGATGAAGTGTGATCTACTTCCAGTTGGGATGCTGTGTGTATTTTAAACAGGTTGTTTTCATTGTTCTAGGTTGTTCTCAAGAACTAGATGGTAAGACCATTGTTTGAAGGTACCAAACACTATGGTCACCAGTCATGGAGAAATCAAGCTGGTTCTGAGCTGAAAGTTTTCTCCCCGAAGCTGGCTCTTCTCATGGTGCTGGGAGATGCTGTCTGGGCTGCTGGGGGACAAATGCCAGCATCAGTCTTTACCTAGCTGTGACCCCATGACCTACAGTAATGACTGTCCTTATAAGATGTGGCTAGTGGAACAATGTCATAAATATTTTTGAAGTAACCACCCACTTTCTGATAGGATTTTAGGCTCACTCCACAGGACAGACTCATATCTGGTACTTTAAACCCAGCCCAAGAGCCTGTGTCTAGGTACAGCATTGTCTGTACTAGTTATTTTCCTATTGCTGTGAAGAAAAAACATGAACAAGGCAACTTACAGAAGGAAGGGTTTATTTGGCTCCTGGTACCAGGGGGATGAACATCCATCACCATCATGGTGGCGGCTGAAGCTGAGAGCTCACATCCTGAACCACAAGCACGAAGCAGAGAAGGGGGAGGGAGGGAGGGAGGGAGGGAGGGGAGGGAGGGAGAGAGAGAGAGAGAGAGGAGAGGAGAGGAGAGAGAGAGAGAGAGGAGAGAGATTGAAATGTTGAATCTTTAAGATCTCAAAGCTCTTCTGCCACAGGGACATACCCCTGACCTCCACCCACGCCCCCAACAGCGCCACCAACTGGGAACTGAGCGTTCAAAATGCCAGAACCATAGAGGAAATCTCAGCTGAATCGCCACAAAGGTCCAGGGGGAACCTGTGACAATTATTTTGTTAAATAGGCACAGTATGCAATCGCCTGCTAAACACCAATCTTTATAGCACGTTCATCCCTCATCAAAGAAACTTCTTTTTTGCAGAGGACATGATCAGCACAGAGACCCAACAACTGGGCAGAGTTCCGAGACAGAGGAACCTCGCTCAGCCCTAGGTGAGGCTTGCATTGCACATGACTTAGCACAGAGGAAGGGGGACACAAGGGATTGTTACGAGCTGGAGGTTGAGAACATGTGCAGTGAAATGCCATCCTTCTGGATGTGACAGGGCTGTCACACTGGTGAGCTCACAGTGCTATGGCTGTCAGCGCAAGACCTGCATAAGATCAAGCCAGGGAACATCCGAGCGCAGAGGGGGAGGAGCTCGTGAAGCCCCACCCCCTAGAGGAGGACCTCTGGCTTCTAGGAGGCGGTGGGGAGAAAGTCAGTTTTCTTCGGGGGGGAAATGGCCCCGTGGGTTGCCCTTGCTGGTGGGCCCACCTCCAGTCCCTAACTGGACCCAATGAGCTATGAAAGAGATGATGTTGGGAGGGGGGCATGGCAGGGAGCGGGTGCTGGGAGATGTTTGGGGTGGCAGAGGAGGTGGGTATACTCAAAATACAACGTGTGCATGCCCAGCAGCTCTCACAAACGAGCAACTATATGCACTAAAGTAAGTACAGGAAGAATATCTGTGTGTCTCCCGAGAAACATCTGATCTGTTGTCAACAACCAAAGGTCTTCTCCTCACCCTCAAGGTTTCCATGACGCCCTCCAGAACTTTTTTTTTTTTCCTACAAGCTGCATGGTGTGGGTTTTTCTACAAGCTGTCTCACGTGTAGGCTTGTGGTCCCACTCAGGGTTTTCTCCTGTCGGGCGGGGTGGAGGGGGTCGTATGTTCAGACACTGGGTCACTCAGTGCCGGTGGGCTTGAGAAGACCTCCCCTCCCATGGAGGACGCCAGGCTTGTTGACTGCACATGGGTGAGTCTATTTCCGGACTCTGGATTCTGTTCCATGGATCCGTTTCCTCTGAAGATCATATTCTTGCTTACCTCTCCCTTTCCCTGTTGCCCACAGTCCCCTCACATGCCCCCTCGAGGAGCAGCTCCAGCCGGGCTCTGTCGGCAGAGACAGGGGACACAGATGGCTTGGAACGGAACTCTGGGTTCAAGGAGTGGGGCTCATTGTAATGAGAGACAGAGAGGAGGGGAAGTAAGGACAATGGAGATATGTGATAAGTCCACTGTACATGCTATGAAATGATGAAAATAAACGGGTCTTAAGCTAATTAAAGGAGATGGGTTGAGTCAATACTTCAACCAGATTGAGAGCAAACTAGCACACTGGGGATACTAGCTAGCAAGCTGGAAATACTAAGTAGCAAACTGGGGATACTAACTAGCAAGCTGAAATACTAACTAGTAAACTGGGATACTAACTAGCAAATGGGGGATACTAACTAGCAAGCTGGAAATACTAACTAGCAAACTGGGAATACTAACTAGCAAACTTAAGATACTAACTAGCAAACTGGGGGTACTAACTAGCAAACTGAAGATACTAACTAGCAAACTGAGGATGCTAACTAGTTCAGAG
The DNA here is from genome assembly GCF_011762505.2 of Arvicanthis niloticus. NCBI lineage: Eukaryota > Metazoa > Chordata > Mammalia > Rodentia > Muridae > Arvicanthis > Arvicanthis niloticus. Next base: position 34,557 of record NW_023046295.1, read on the forward strand.
CTGTCTTATTAGGGTTACTACTGATGAGATGAAACACCCTCACCAAAGCATCTTGGGAGGAGAGGGGTTTCTGGCTCACACTTCCACATCACTGTTCATCATGGAAGGAAGTCAGGATAGGAGCTCAAGCAGGGCAGGAACCTGGAGGCCAAAGCTGATGCAGGGGCCATGGAGGGTGCTGCTTACTGGCTTGCTCCCCATGGCTTGCTCAACCTACTTCCTGTAGAACCCAGGACCACCAGCCCAGACATGGCTCCACCCACAATGGTGGGGCCATCTCCTAGCAATCACTAACTAAGAAAATGTCCTACCCCTGGATCTTATGGAGACCTTTCTCAACTGAGGTTCCCTTCTCTCAGATGACTTTAGCTTGTGTCAAGTTGACATAAAACACCCAGCACAGGATCCCAGGAAAGGCCTCTCCTCTCCAGAACTGACATGGAAGGCAAGATCTCAACATCGACTTTGAACTTGCATGTGTGGGCACAGCAAGAAAAGCCAGAGGAGAGGAGCCAAGAAAATTTAAGCCCCGACGGTCAGGGCGCCAGGTAGGTATCATGGAAGCCCCAGAAGGATAAAGTGGTGGCTTGAATCTGAAGTGTCTCCACAGAGTCACGCTTTAGACACTTGGTCTCCAGAAGGTGGGACTGTCTTCAGGGTTTTGGAACCTTTGCAACATGGAACCTTTGGAACATGGGGCCTAGCTAGAAGAAGTAGGCTGCAGGGAGTTTGTCCTTGGGTTATACTGCCTCATGGCTGTCTGTCTCCCCAGTCTGCCTCCATTCTGGGTCTCCAGATGTTCTGGAACTATCATGATGTTCTGCCAAAGCACTCAGTGCCAGGCTGTCTCAGACTGGGCCCTCGGAAACTGTGAGCCAAGTGACTCTTTCCCCCTTGGGTTGTTTCTATGGGTTATTTTAAATTACAGCAACACTAAGTGACTTAAATGGTTAGAGTCCTGCTGGAGAGGAGGCCAGACAGCTGGGTCCCAAACCAAACAAGACATTTCTTCAGCTAGCTGGAAGTTTAGACAAAGGGAAGAAAAAAAAAATGATGAGTGAGACACTCCCCATCTCCCTGGCGTTGGGGAAGAAAGGGCTGGAGGGGAAGCTAGCCTTGGGGTGTGATCAGAGTTCACATAGCATGGGCCATGGAGAAAGGTTTTCGGCTGCTGGCTATGGCTGATGGTTGGTTGTGAGCCGGCCAGCACAGCAGAGGAACTATTATAATAAAAGCTAGACACATAGGCGACAAGCTCAGCATGGAGAGCATGAACCAGAAGGATGCTGGGGTGTTGAGCATGCAGGCGCCTGGACTTCTGGGACTGAGCTCTCTGAAGATAATCTGAGAGCAGCTCTGAGACCATGTGGGTGACAGCCGAAGGCAGTGTGGCAGCCAGCAACTGCGTCTCACTGAAGACCTGGGGACTCCGTCTCTACTGCTGATGCCTGCGCAGAGGATTACTGGGTGTCAGGAGTCCAGGTGTGACCTTGAGGGCTCTTGACACACCCACATGTCACTGTAATAAACTAATCGCTTTACTAAACACTGAGAAGAAGCAGCTTTATGGTGTCTCAGAGAGGCACTCACAGTCTATATGTTCCCCGGAGCACAGACACTGCCACCAGATGAGAGACCCAATATCCAGTAAATGGCAGAGAGAAGTAACCTGTCTGGCTGATAAGGACCTAGAATAGCAGTTCTTAACCTGTGAGTTGCCACCCTCAAAAGACCATCAGAGAGCACAGATATTTGCGTCACAATTCATAACAGCAAAACTACAGCTACAAAGCAGCAAAGAAAATAATTTTATGGTTGGGGGGGTCATCACAGCAGGAGGAACTGTATTAAAGGGTCTCGGGATTAGGAAAATTGAGAAGGACTGGCCTAGAGAAAAGGAGAAAGCTGCAAGGTTCAGGGAATGTAGAGCGATGGCTGGATTCACTGAGGCACAGTGGGCATGCCTGGTATAGCTTGGACCACCTTGATCAGACAGCAGAAGCACCTGGAACCGACTTGGTCAAACCAACTGCTGGGAAATGTGTCCAAACACAGGCTTGAAGTTTCAAACTGTCTGGTTGAGAATCGTCACTCATCCCCTATGTCCGCAATATTCTTTATTTTCTTGTATTGTATCTTTGGACGCATCCGAGGTGCCATGTTTCTTGCTAGAACACTGCGGGTGTTGCTGTCTGGGTTAACTATTTACTCTTTCTTCTGCTCCTGTTTCTTTTCTATTCCTATTTTTGTTCAGCTTCTGGACTGTTCCTCAGCTCTGTCTTCTAACTCTTCTCCTGAGCTGTGAAGTACTCTTGGAGCGACTTCTAAGGACTCTTCATTGTGCTTGCTGTTTATTTTTTTTATAGCATCCGGTTCCTGTTTTGTGATTTTAATGCCGCTACTGATGTTTAAGGAAACTATCTTTTCTACCCTGGATTTGTTGTATCTTTTTTATTGCAGTGAGAACAGAAATCAAAGTCAAGACAGTGAGCTCAGGATTACCAAGGAAGGTAAATCTGAAGGCCGTCGGCTGCACACAGGATGGCTACGCTGACCAGGTAAAAGGCAAAACGAGGCTCTGGGAAGTCAAAGTCAGCATCAGCAGCTACAGGTGCCCACAGTGTTCTCTCTGAGACACACCAAGGGGACTGTTACTCTTTCACTCATTCTCTCCTTTTTATTTTATTTTTAAATTTGTAATTGTATAAGTATCCGTGTGGGGAGTATGTGCACGTGAGCACAGTTGCCCAAGGAGACCAGAAGAGGGCAGCACATCTCCTGAAGCTGGTGTCATGGGTGGTTGTAAACTGTCTGACATGGATGCTGGAAACTGTACTGGGGTCCTCTGCAAGAGCATCAGGTGTTACTCATGGCTGCGCCATCTCTCTCTTCCAACGCCACTATTGTAAAAGACGAAATTGTAAGAACAGCTTCTGAGAAGCCTCCAGTCATTCCTGTGCCTTGTCAACACCAGAGACGGAGAACTAGAAGTGGGGTAAACAAGGAAGATGGCAGCCAGCTCTTGGTACATCCAAGAGTTTTCATAGTAGAGGAAGAGGACAGCCGAGGGGAAAGACCCATGTGAAAGCCACAAGCTGGTCCTGGAGACGAGAGAACAGGAGTAGTTTAGCAGACCCCGCTGAGCTCAGAGACCAACAACAGCTTCAAGGTCAGTAACTAGCAAAGCTGCCCTGGCCAGCAACAGGGTCAGTAGAGGTGGACATCCAGGGGTTGAGGGGAGCAGACAGCATGTGATCATCTCTGTGGTTGGGCCAGAAGAGCAAGCACACCGTGTGCCCCACCCCACCAGCCAACAAATGGCTCAGCCTCTGGTAAGCCCAGAGAATGAGCCATCCCCAGTGAAATGTCCCCAGTCCCAGTCCAGTTTCTACAATAAATCAATAAGAAATCTGAGACAAATGGCTCACAGGCAACACTCCCAGCCGGCCTATACAGGAGTAAGCCCATATCCTGCTTCAAGCTTTATCTCTACAATAAAAGCCCCCTTTAAAACTTGCCCTTCACTGCCTGTGAAATTCATTCCTCAAGTCACAAGGACTCAGAACCACCGACTCCATAGATGTTTCTAATGACAGTGAGCGACCAGCTCCCGAGTTATGGCCACCAGGGGTGAGAATGTCTCCCTCATACTCAAAGGCCGTCTCTACCCCGATTTCACTTAGAATTTTTCACTCTGGTGATTTTTGCACACTGCCTGTCACTTGAAGATCGCGCAGCTCCGAGACACCTTCAGAATCCTCAGTGGGGCCTTTTATGCATCAATGACAAGGACAACATGGTAGTCTTCCAACTACGTCTCCTAAAAACACTCATGGACATGTGGGACAGTTGGCCCCACAGGTACTTCAGGCTACTGCTTTGGTGGTGAGGAGAGGAGACATGGTTGTCATGTAGACTCCCACGGACGCGCTGTCTAGCCCAAATACTATCTCCCACACACCCAAGACCATTCTGTGCTCAAGAACCAAGTTTTTGCCCCAAGAAAATAAGTGAGCCCCTTTCCAGGACAAGGTCAGGAGCCTGGAGAAGCAGCAGCAATTCCACCCCCTTCAGAGATGGTGCTGGTGCCCGAAGAGCAGGGGCTGGAGAGGAATCTGTCTCGCTGTGCTGGCCCTGATAGAACAGCCTGAAAACCCTCATCGCTGTCTCCCTGTGAGCTGAAGGGCATTGGCTGGTTTTCAAAGCAACCAGCCTGATGTTTGATCCTTGTCTTAGTTACTATTCTAGCAATGTGAAGAGACTCCATGACCAAGGCAACTGAGGGAAGAGAGTGTTTATTGGGGACTTACTGTTCCAGAGGGTGAGTCCATGACCATCATGGAGGGATCATGGCAGCGGGTGGGCATGTAAGGCACTGGAGCAGTAGCTGAGAGCTCATACCTGATCCAGGAGCATGATGGAGGGAGGGAGGGAGGGAGGGAGGGAGGGAGGGAGGGAGGGAGGGAGGGAGGGAAGGAGGGAGGGAGACAGACAGACAGACAGACAGACAGACGGACGAGACTAAATGGCAAAAATGGCACAGGCTGTTGAAACCTCAAAGCCCGCCCCAGTGACACACCTCCTAATCCTTCCAAGCATTTCCACCAATTGGGGACCAAGCATTTAAAAATGTGTGTGTGTGTGTGTGTGTGTGTGTGTGTGTGTGTGTGTACCATTCTCATTACAACCTCCATAATCTTGATCATGAACTTGACTGGATCTAGAATCACTTCCTGGAGATAGACCATCAGATTTTCCTCATCAGGTTATTTGAAGCGGAATGAGTCAGGTGGGGAACAGCTTCACCTCTCGCCTGCTCTCTTCTCATCTTGCCAGCCAGTTCATCTAACCTACAGCAGCTGCTGCATTCCTTCAGTGATGTCAGAACCCAATTCTTCTAGGTTCCAACAAGGAGGTAGCAGCTCACCAGGAATGCTCCAGACAGGGACAGCTGAGACATCACCCTTCTGGACAGAACAGCTACCAGGGTCTCTGCCCCTGCAGGGTGAAAGGTGGCCATTATGCATCACGTACACTGTTTGTGTGGTGGTTTGCATGAGAATGGCCCCCATAGGCTCATATATTTGGATACTTGGTCATCAGGGAATAGCACTACTTGAGAGGGATTAGGAGGTGTGGCCTTGTTGGAGGAGGTGTGGTCTTGTTGGGGGAGGTGTGGCCTTGTTGGAGGAGGTGTGGCTTTGTTGGAGGAGGTGTGGCCTTGTTGGAGGAGGTGTGGCCTTGTTGGAGGGGGTGTGGCCTTGTTGGAGGGGTGTGGCCTTGTTGGAGGGGTGTGGCCTTGTTGGAGGGGTGTGGCCTTGTTGGAGGAGGTGTGGCCTTGTTGGAGGAGGTGTGGCCTTGTTGGAGGAGGTGTGGCCTTGTTGGAGGAGGTGTGGCCCTGAGACTGGGCTTTGGGCTTTCAGATGTTCAAGCCCCAGTGTCTCTCTCTTCCCGCTGCCTGTGGATCTGGATGGAGAACTCTCAGCTTCTTCTCCAGCACCATGTCTGCCTGCATGCCGCCATGATGATGGGCTAGACTCTGAAACTGTAAGCAAGGCCCTGTTAAATGCTCTCTGTTTAAGAGTTGCTGAGAGCACCAACTAAGACACTCTAGAACATCCATCCCTTTAAGAAACTTGTTCTAGGGTTTCTACTCCTCTGGTGAGCTCTGAACTATACAACCTCATCAGAAGGAAGGCGAGCTCCTTCCTCAGAGAAGAGCCAGGTCCAGAGTGGGTGGAAGACAAAGGGCGGCACCCCACTTCCCACTTTATTAGAATGCAGCTAAACCAACTTTTATTTTACAGAGTGACTAAACCCTTGCCTGGGGGGATATGATGGGTGGTAGTGGACTGTCCACAATTATTTAACCTTTCACACCTACAACCCAGCACTTAGGATATGACCTGAACTGAAGGCTAGCCTGGCTACACCATCATCCTCAAAGGGATACAAAGAAATGGCTAGAGTCGACAGTGCCATTCAAACCCAAGCAGGACAGGCCCGTCAGGTACCACCCTGAACCCAGTTCTTCAACCCAGTTTGCATTCCCTATTAGGTCAGGAGATGAGGCAGGGGCAACACAGTCCATCTCTCAGAGGACAGACGGTTACCATGGAAGCGTCCAGCTAGAGAAAAGGGCAGCAATAGAGGCATCCTCATCACTAGCCGGATCTCCCCGGCAACCGGACTCACACCACGGAAGAAATGCACACTCTCCAGCTGCCAAGTCCAGGAGTATGGGCAAGAGAGAGCCGGGTGGCCAGACTCACTTCAAAGATGCCAAGTCTCCAAGGGGCAGCAGGCAACACTATAGTGTCCCATGGTATCCACAGGGGTTGGCCCTGCAGAAAGGTTCAAGTCTATTATTATTCAAATGGAGCCTGGACACGTCTTTCTGAGTCCTTAACTCCCATCTAGGTGGCCTAAATAGGCTGCAGTGACCGAGAGGAACATAGTCTATTGTACAGTGTAGTCACAAATTTTCCCCCATATTTATGTATTTATGTATTCATTCATTCATTCATTCATTCATTCACTTTACATCTCAATATCAGTCCCCCTCCTCCCTGTCCCTTCTTCATGCAGCTTCTCCCCCCATCCTTCCCTCCCCTCCTCCTCTGAGAAAGGGGAGGGCCCCCAGGGTATCGCCCCACCCTGGTACATCAAGTCACTGCAAGACTAGATGCATCCTCTCCTACTGAGGTAAGACAAGGCAGCCCAGCTAGGGGAATGGGACCCACAGACAGGCAACAGATCCAGGGACAGCTCTCATTCCAGTTGTCGGGAGATCCACATGAAGACCAAGCTGCACATCTGCTATATATGGGGGGGGGCATGGCTAGGTCCAGCCCATGCTTGCTCGTTGGTTGGTGGTTCAGTCTCTGGGAGCCCCCAAGGGTCCAAGTTAGTTGACCCTGTTGGTCTTCCTGTGGAGTTCCTAATTGCTTTGGGGCCCTCAATCCTTTCCTCAACTCTTCCTCAAGACTCCCAGCCTCCATCTGATGTTTGCCTGTGGGTCTCTGTGTCTGTCAGAAGACAGTGATGCTAGGCTCCTGTCTGCAAGCAAAGCAGTGTCCTTAGTAGTGTCAGTGATTGGTTCTCTGCCTGTGGGATGGGTCTCAATTTGGGCCAGTCAGTTTTAATTTTCTACTTCCAATTCACAGTTCTTGCGCCCACAGACACAGAAGCCATAAATGCCAAGGGCTGGTGTTCCAATCCCTGACTGCAATGGCTAGGGGTCACCCAGTTCTAGCCATGGAGTTAACAGCGAGAAAATGGGCATTCATTCCCATAGATGCTGGTTGTTGGGAACCACACTAGTTCCACGTTTGGGCACCAAAAACTGTCACGACCCAAGCAAAATGTTGAGGCCCAGGCTGCCCCACGTTTGGTGGCCACTGTATCCCAGCCCAAGCTGCAACTCCGGTCCTCGGGTCGGGGTTCAGCAAGAGAGAGAGTGAGGATGGACTGGAAGAATGGAGACCAGACAGAGTGTGATTCAATCCCATTTATTCTTCAGTCTCTCTTCCTGGTCCAAGTCCCAAGTCTTGAGTTCCTAGTTCCTAGTTCCTAGTTCCTAGTGCCTCCACATTCCAAGTTACTTCTTCCAAGTTCTCTCCCAAGTGCCTGCTTCTCTGTCTCCTCTGTCTGATTCACCGATCTCTGTCTGCCTCTGCCTTTTATATGTCTCACTTCTAAGCCATGCCTTTTGGTCACACCTTTAATCATGCCCTTAGGTCTTGTCTCTAAATCTGATCTCTACACTTCTAAGTCACACTCTTAAGTTACACACCTTTAATCTCACGCACCTTTAATCTCACACACCTTTAATCTCACACACCCAAGGTATCTAAACCAAGATTATCAGAGTGTGCTCAGCTGTTGTAGGCTATTGTAATCCAAGTCTCATGTCAGGGTATATGGCTCAAGATGGCTGCAAAGCTGATAGCCGCTTTCTGCTAAAAGTCAGCCCCCAACAGCTGGTGTGGAACACAGGGATGGGGCCCAACAATCAGGAGGTTAGCAAGCCGGTGATGCAGGGTCAGCTGCTCTCGTGGATGGTGGATACCATGTGACATTAGTGGCAATGGGCATACACAGGTGTCAGACTGTCCCCTAAGAGAGCTCATGTGCCCCCACACCCATGCATGAGGGGGTGCAGCTGCCCAGCACTGAAGAAGGAGGAGCTTGAGGGAGCCAGCAAGCTATGACTTTTACTATTCAGTCCAATGGGCCTTTCTCTCCCCATCTGCAAAAGTGACGCCACACCAACTCTAAAACCTAAGCACTCAGGTCGCAGGCGCCATTTTCCTTCTGGAAGAATCTGTGGAACTGGGGCTCCCTGGGGCAGCACCTTCCAGACACTGATGCCATCACAGCCATCTCCTTTAGTAGGCTTCAATACTCCTTACCATCTGTAACTTCAGACCCAGCAGATCTGATGCCCTTCTCTGATGTCCCAGGGCACCAGGTACACACAAAGCACCCACAAATACATGCAGGCCGAACACTTAGATGCATAAAACAAGATAAAAATGAATTTTTGAATAAATAATAATAAAATACATTTGCATGCAGTCTGAATTAGAAGTGAATGATGGAGCCAGTCTTGTCACTGTGCAAAGATTACAGACATGTTCAAATACAAGGAATGCAGCGTATCTGTCGCAGGGCAGAGTAACAGTGCAGGATCCTGTCCCACAGGAAGCCTGCTGCTGACCCAATATCCCTGTGCAATGCGCAGCTGTGTTTTTGAAGATGAATCCCATTTACACACACACACACACACACACACACACACACACACACACACACACATACACACACACACACACAACAGAAAAGAAGTCAGGGAGTGTCCAGCATACATTAGTTGGTGAGCACCTGCAAGGCTGGAGACCACACAAGGTGAGCCCAAACAGAAGTCTCCTGGGTGCTCAGAGACACACAGTGTCTCCCCATGCAAGCACAGCACACTGGGAGAAAGAATGGGAAAGACACAGGAGTCTGGACCTGAATGGAGGCGGTTTGCTGAGAGTGGGAGGGTCTGCCTTCCAGAAACAAGACTATTTACAGACCCTCTGCAGCCTCGGTTTACAAAGCCCTCAGAGGACAGTGAGACAGTGACAGACTGTGTGAGACTGATAAAGCCCTGGCCACCGGCAGCCTTGGAGCTGGTAAGGAAACACCATCAGGGCTCCTGTCTCCACAAGCAGATACAGCTGTGAGCTGTCAATCAAAAATGGAAATACAATCAGATTGGTGTCATCCTATTACTTGGGACAGAGGCAGGAGGATCGACAGAGGTTTTAGGCCATACTGAGCTACACAGTAAGTTCTAGGCTAACCAGGACTTAACAGTGAGACCCTGTCTCAAAAATAATTGAGCAAACACTAATACAAAATTCAGACTGTGTTTGGGCCGCGGCTTGGCCACAAACAGACAGTGCGACCCTGGGTAAGTTGCGTTCCCTCTCGGCTCACCCACCCTGCCTCTTGCTTGCTCAGTGCTGTGTGGCCTGGAGCAAATGGCCTTGCCTCTCTGATCCTCTCAAGTCATTTCTGTAGCGGGTCCTTGGAGACACATCCCAGGGTCCTTACAACTCCACCAGAGCAGAAAGGGCCTTACACGCCACACTGGCCCCCAGTTGGCATTGCAGGTCTCACCTGAACTGCCTCAGCCTGCCCATCTCGTCATCATCCCCGGCTCCAGCTGCCTAGGTGACAGGGCATCCGAGTTCGGCTGCTGCCTGGTCTGTGGCGACACCTGCTGGCCACATGTGGAAGTACACGTGCTTCGAGGATGCATGCGCTTGATGGTGCAGGATCCAACCCTCTCCTGGGACTCATAGACTTGAGGTTGCATTGCTCCTAAGAACTCTGGGCTGGACGTAGGTGCTAAGGCCCTGGGGTTGGAAGGAAGCAGGATATTCACAAGGAAATAGGCTAAGAAACTAGAAGACAGTGGACACTTATGAAGAGACTAGAAGAGAAAGATGTCCTCCACGGTGACTGCTACCACGGAAACTGACGCAGGAGGAGGGGTAGGGGTGGGATCCTCACCCCACCTCACCCATAGTGAGGCGTTGAAAAACCTAGAAATCACAGAGCCCATTTAGTGCGCGGTGCCTGCCATTAGTGTCCAAGAATCTATTATCCAGTAAGAACCATACTGGGCCCATGACCCTTGTCTGCAAGGGACAGAGTGCTGGGGCTGTTCTGTTCCTCCGATGCTACCCAACAAGACTACCCCCCCCCCCCGAGAAAGTCTTCCCTAGAGTTCAGATGCACATCACCCTCTCCAACTGCCCAGGACCTACACAGATGGATGTGTCCCCTAACGGAGGACATTCGGGACCAGCAGAGGAAGTAACCAAACACTGCACAGCAGACAAATGCAAGTTTAATCCCCGAGTCAGGGAGGAAGGGACGAGTCACTGTGAGTTGATGAGAGATGCGAAGGATAGTAAGAGAGACACAGGCGAGGAAAAAGAGGCAGGAGACAGAAAAAGGCATGGAAGGAGGAAAAGACCGTCTCTTGTAGCCCAGGCTAGGCCTGGACTCCAAACTTGCTATGTAGTAGAGAATGACCTTGAACGTCTGACCCTCCGGAGTCACACAGGCCTTTGCCAGTGAGTATGTGACAGTATTGCTGGGTTTGCTGTGTGTGGCCTCAGTGGGAGCTACTGGATGGACTATGGCAGGCCCATCTCTTGTGAGCCTGGGAGGAAGGACCCTTTGAGAAAAGGTTGGATGGAGAATTGGGATGGACAGGGTCTATAGTTACAGAGAGAGTAAAGCTGTGCCCATTACCAAGGGGAATTAGAGGGAGAGGAAGAAGGGGGCAGAGATCTGAGCTGGAGGCAGGCATTCAGGGACACTTGATTGTCCTACAGTGGGCACAGGGGTGTCATGACAGCAACTGTTTAGAAGAGGCCAAAAGCCTAAATTTAATCCCAGCACCAAGGAGGCAGAGGCAAGCAGATCTCTGAGTTCAAGGCCAGCCTGGTCTACAGAGTGAGTTCCAGGACAGCCAGGGCTACAAAGAGAAACCCTTTCCCAGGCTGTGATCCAGAGGTAGAGGCAGTAGATTAAATCTCAGTCTCTGTGTTTTCTTACCTGTTTATCATTCAGATAAAGATATCTGTGCTCTGCTAAAAGGTGTTGTTTAGGGAACAAGAAGATGAAAGAGACTGGGGGGGAAATCTCTACAAACAACAGAGAATGTTAGGAAAATCCACACCCTCACCTCATGCTCAGAGCTGCAGTTTGAATGTGCAAATCCCGTGGGCTTGTGCATTTGAACACTTGATTCCAGCTGGGCGTACTGTTTGGGGATGTGGTTCTTCATTGGCCGAAGTAGCTCATGATGGGCAGGCTTTGCTGGTTCTATCCACCTCAGCTTCCGGTCTAAGCTCTTCACTCTTCAAGCATAGCTACAGGGGAAGCCACGTTATCCTAAGTCGCAAGTGAACCAGCATCACTGCCATCCCCATCATGAAACAAACACTGAGTCCTCAGAAACCGGGAACCAGGACACTCTCCACGCTTCCCCACACACGGTAAGTCAATCGATGCCTTGATTTTAAAAATGGGCCAAAGACATTAATAGAAGCATCACCAATGAAAACATACAGACCAGAGAGGCTTATGAAGTTCAAGGTCACCCTTACCTAAAACTTACATTTGGGGAGCTGGACACTAGCCTGGGACACATGAGATCCTGTGTCATAAACAAGCGAATAATTCCATATTTAAATTTATATTTCGGGATGACATATGCTTTGGCACTCGTGTGGGGGTCAGAAGGCAACTTTGGGATCAAACTCATGTCGTCAGGCTTGGGTGCAATCGCCCTTTCCCGGAGCCGTTTCCCCAGCCCATAAATACAGAAAAGCCCATACTTCTGTCCATTGTATAAAGCCTTCATTTAGAGGCTTATAACAGCTTTACTCATAACTGCCAAGTGCCTGAAACAGCCAAGGCGCTCTTTAGGAAGTAAAGCTATGAATGAGCTGGGCCATCTAGCAAGGACTGTCGTCACTCAGCACTAAAAGGAAATACAGCTCTGAAAAGACACCGGAGGGAAGGTAAGTAGACACGAGCATGTGAATCCGCCAAGGAAGGCTGCACACCATACCGTTCTGACTCTTGAATGTCCTAGAACAGGCCGTTGCATGAAGGAGAAAGGTCCCTCCCTGCACGGTGGTCTTGGTTGCCAACGGGATCAAGACTCACACAGAGACAAGCCACTGGGCACACCCGTGAGGGAGTTTTTAGCTTGGATAAACTGAGGAGGGAAGATCCACCCTAAATGTGGACAGTATCATCCCTGAGGAGGGGGCCCTGGACGGGATACAAAGGGGAAAAGGGAGCTGAGCACAGAAGTCCCTCTCTCTGCTTCCTGACTGCAGATGCCAGGTGACCGGCTACCTCACACTCCTTTTAACCGTGGCTTCTCCTCCACGGGGAGGAGCACCTCAAACTGTGAGCCAGTATAAGCTCCTCCCACAGCGGGAAGACATGGTGTGTGCTCCTCAGTAAGGGCTCACCGCTGTGACACAAGGCCACTCTGGCTCAGTGGCTAATGTTGGCAGAGGCTGCGTGTGGAAGGCATGGTGTTGGTGGGAAATCTCTCGTTTTCTTATGAACCATAAAATTCTGTTTTTTTTTTTGTTTTGTTTTGTTTTTTTTTTTTAAATCCAAAACCACACAAAAACAGGTGATGGGCTGGATTTGGTCCCACAAAGTTGTAGCTTAACCCACCACCAACGCCAGACCACACCACACACACACACACACACACACACACACACACACACACACGTGCCCATTGTACCCATGTGGGTTCTGATTGCATCACACACATACTAGGCTCCATGGGTCAATCTTTTGATTATCAGAGCATCCTAGTGCTGATGGGCAGGAAACTCTCAGCCCTGACACCCATCAGCCTATCCGCAAATCAGGTTGACAGCCCACAGGGAGGCTCCCTGGATCCAAAGCATGACCCTTGCCACGCCCCCTCTGTTCACAATTGGTGCTTGCCCCATGGAAAACACTGCTACCCATCTGCTTGTTTGATGGATTCCAGCAGAGTCTGAGGTCTGGGCCACATCCACTCACGTTAGGTCCACCCAGTTGCTAGGAAAGGCAAAGCATTTGGGAGTGGGGAGTCCAGAGGTGGAGAACCGCCTGGCAGCCATATTCCCAGAATCCTCTGCTCTTTCTTCGGCTCTCAGCAAGTCAGTGCCTTGGTAACGGGTGAGGCTGATTCTGCAGCCCCAGGGTTGTGATTATATTTTCCGAATCCTGAGAAGGCCACGGTCCTCTCTAATTGTGGCTTCTCGGCATGTCCATTAGATCTCGGCTGTTAATTATCTGTCCCCGTCTGTCTTTCTCTTTTCTTCGTTACTTTTTTGTGTGTTTCAGCTCTCAATTATCCAGAGAGGCATGTTAAAATATCCCACTGTAATTGTGGGTTTGGGCATGTGTTAAGTGCATACAAGTTTAAAATTATTCTAGCTCCCCTGTGAATTGAATCTTTTAACATTGTGGTATGCGCCTCTTTATTTCTAAAAGTACCATTTGCCTTAAAGTCTCCCTCCCACCCCACCCCCATACCCCATAATAATATAGTCATCTGCAAAAACTCTTAGTTTTTGCCTGGTGTGTGTGTGTGTGTGTACACGCACATGTGATCTCATGTGCGAATGTGTTCTGGTGTGTGCCTGTGCGCTCGCTTGTGTATGTGAATGTGTTCCTGTGTGTGCCTGTGCTTGTGTGTGTGCACTCACTCATGTGTATATGTGTTCCTGTGTGTGCTCGCTTGTGTGTGTGTATATGTGTTCCTGTGTGTGCTCGCTCATGTGTATGTATGTGTTCCTGTGCATGTACACTCACTCATATGTGTGTATGACCTCGTGTGTGAATGTGTTCCTGTGTGTGCCTGTGTGTGTGTTCACTCATGTGTATATGTGTGTTCCTGTGCGTGTGCACTCGCTCATGCATGTGTGTGTGACCTTGTGTGTGAATGTGTTCCTGTGTGTGCCTGTGTGTGTTCACTCATGTGTATGTGTGTTCCTATGTGTGCACTCACTTGTGTGTGTGAGACTTTATGTGTGAATGTGTTCCTGTGTGTGCCTGTGCCTGTGTGTGCTCACTCGTGTGTGTATATGTGTGTTCCTGTGCACTCACTCATGTGTGTGTGTGCACTCACTTGTGTGTGTGTGAGACCTTGTGTGTGAATGTGTTCCTGTGTGTGCCTGTGTGTGTGCACTCGCTCATGCATGTGTGTGTGACCTTGTGTGTGAATGTGTTCCTGTGTGTGCCTGTGTGTGTGTTCACTCATGTGTATGTGTGTTCCTATGTGTGCACTCACTTGTGTGTGTGTGAGAGACCTTATGTGTGAATGTGTTCTTGTGTGTGCCTGTGCCTGTGTGTGCTCACTCGTGTGTATATGTGTGTTCCTGTGCATGTGCACTCACTCATGTGTGTGTATGCGTGCGTGCGCATGCGTGTGCACATCCTGTGATGCACTGTTATGTGGGTTTCATAGTCACCTATTTCGCTGAGGACAGAGGGACATCTCAAGCCTGTAGATTCTTATCTTTCATTAACTACAAAAAGTACTCTGTTTAGTGTCTCCAACCAATGATCTCTCCAATTCCCGATAAAATGCCTACTATGTGCCTGCCGTCCATCACAAAGCTCTCTTAGCCTTTCTGCACATCTCCTGCCTCCATGGGTAGCGTTCTGGTATTTTCTCACCTTTGTCTTGTAATACACCACCACTGGCTGTCCTGGTCACTTCAAAGTCACAGTTGTTATTACATCTACTGCTAACTCTTGTTTTCTATCCAATTGGTCTACTACAATTACGTGTGTGTGTGTGTGTGTGTGTGTGTTATATGTACCATGATGCCCTTGTGATGGTCAGAGGACAATCTCCAGGAATTGGCTCTCTTCTACCATGCAAACCCCAGGAACAGAATGTGGTCAACTGCAACAGAGGAACCCACGTGGGTTAGGGGTGATGGTGGAGGTTAGCCGGCAAAGAGAAAAATCTTGGCAGCTTTAAACACTGCCCACTTTGTGTCTGGTTATTATATCTGTGCAAGTAAGGCTGGCCAGGAGAGCGGCTGATGGCCGGTGCGTTTTTATCCAGTGGCTCAGCCACATCCCCTGGTACCTGCTTATGAGGAGGCCTTTCTTCTACTCTAACCAGTGAGTGCCGATGATTCAGAGCGCATCACAGCCATTTGATTTAGACGGGATAACTGGGAGTTAATCGGACCTGCCTCCTGAGTGGATGGACCCACAATAAATGATTGACGGTTGGTTGGTTGGATGGGGGCAATCCACCCGTACATCCCAGACAGGTTTAGCATCAAACTGTCCCTTCTGTTGATGACGTTACAAAATGATCCCTGCTAGCTTCGAGGCCTCAACCCCTTACACCTGCTAGAACATTCCTTTTGTTTTTCTTGGGCATGGCAGCTGTTATGATCTTGGTTTTTATTATCCTTCCAGTCTGGTGTTGGGCACTGCAGCAAACTGAATCGACTAAAAAGGACCCGCCAGAGCATCTAAGAAATAAAACAGGCGGCGATGTGGGGAACAGAAGAAGCACTGAGCAAATGTGTGCCAGGCCAAGGGCGCCATCGCCTCAGACCCATGGGAAAACAGCAGTCTTCCTGCGGAGACACAGAGGGTTAACAGAGCCTTCCTCCGTCCGTCTGTGGATGCTGACAGTGTGTGCAGAAAATGTCCACCACGGCTTTCTCCCTTATGTTTACAGACTGAAGTCTGCTCCCCTGCAAGGACTGCTCCTACCTAGATTAGCTAAGCCTGATTCCTTGTTGTCTGCAATGACCCCGCCCCCTTGCTCAGCTGTATGCAATGACCCCGCCCCCTTGCTCAGCTGTATGCAATGACCCCGCCTCCCCATTCAAGTCCACATAATAAACACCCTTCTCTCCCTCAGGGCTGCATCTTTCCATCAGAGAATCCAGTCCATTCTATCCTGTCTTTTTTTTCTCTGTCTTTTCTTGATTTCCCTCACCACCCCGAGTCACGTCCATCCCTGGAGCCATGTAGGACCCCACAGCCCTTCATTACAAGATACAAGAGAGGACCAGGTGGGCCTTTAAGTGGGCGCCTAAGGCTCTGTCCTTGTGGAAGGGTGGATGCACATGTAACCAATATCCAGGGACTAATATGTGGAGAGTGGTTTGTTACAATGGCCTGCTGGTTTCTTACCTGAACCCTCTTTCACTACGTGCGGCCATCAGCAGAAGCAACCTTGAGACCTTGACCAGCACAATGTCATCGGGCTTGGCCGCAAGGACTTTATCCACTGAGCCATCTTGCCCGCCTAGGAGAGGGTCATTTTGACTTGTGTGCCCACAAGAGTCTAAACTTCAATACAGGGCAACTAACTGCTTTATTGTTTGCAAACTGTTTTTATCCTTGTAGCAGATTACTGATGTCCCCTTTAAATATGGGGGACCTGGGCTGTGGCTTCAGAGACACGTGGCAGCGAACACTGTTACTCTGTCCAGCCTGTCTTCCCCCCAAAGCACCCACATTCCGAGGCCACATATGCTTTCTGCTCCTGATACACCACTTGGATCCCTAGGCTGTGACTGACTTCTGAGGCAGTAAGGAAAAATCTTTGTAGACAGAAACTAGGCTAGTTAGGAGTCCCCAGCTGGCAAGTCACACACACACACACACACACACACACACACACACACACACACAGTGCTCACATGGCAAGATTAATAAATGCATGAGTAACAGTATCAGGGTAGAGCCGGACATGGTGGTGCACGCCATTGATCCCAGCACTTGGAAGGCAGAGGCAGGCGGATCTCTGCGAGTTCCAGGTCAGCCTGGTCTCTGTTACACAGAGAAACCCTGTCTCAAAACAAAAACGAAACAAAACAAAAAAGTACCAGGGCGGATGCCAACTATAACATGAAAGACTGAGCTAGATTTCAGTTTCAATTAGACTGTGCTTTTTAATGTTAATGTATCTAAAAATGATGCAGGGGGTGTACTTACACAAAACCCACATATTGTCTGAAATTCAAATTCCCAGAGCATTCTGGGTATTTGTTCCTTGTATCTGGCAACCTGAGGGAGAGACTTCTGTGGCAATAGACAGGAAGGTATGTGAGGAGACAGAGAAGCAGATAGTAGCCTAGACAGTGGCCAGCTGAGGAGATGGACCGGAAAGGTGGGTCCTTGTGTGTGGTCCTCAAGGGTCTGATCCAGAAGACTTGAATGAAGGTTAACCCCTCTGTCACTGACCTCATAAAAGAGAGTCGGGAAGAACAATAAGAAAGTGAGTAAGCCAAGGGCAAGTGACTTGGGGAGAGAGGAGGGTGTCCCCACCAGCACATGCCTGCACTCACACACAGGCACAGGATACATGCATCTCCAGAAATCATTAAGACAGTAAACCGCACATGCTGTGTGCTTTTACCAGAAGCAGAGGCAAGCTTTAGGACACTGGAGAGATGACTCGGTCTATAAGGTGCCTACCACAAAAACATGGGGACCTTGGTGTGATTGCAGGTCTGTGGTTGCCCCACAGAATCCCAGAACTGGGGTGGGGAGGTGGGGGAGAGACAAGCAGAATCCTGAGTTTATCAGCCGGCCAGCCTAGCTGACTTGAGAAGATTCGGGCCAAAATGAGAGACCCTGTCTCCTAAAACAAGGTGGATGACCCCCTAGAATGACACCCGAGGTTGACCCTTGACCCATGTGCACCCCCCCACACACACACACATAATAGAATTTCTAAAGTGTACTAATTTTAAACGTGAAGTTCTTTGTGCTTTGATAAATCCACCCCAGTGCCAACCAAACAGGAGCGCTGCCTTCGTGTCCCCTCGTACCCACCCATGTAGACGTAATTTTATCACTCCCTGAATTACACTTCAGTCAAACAGAAAGGCTACCCACTCTGCCTGGTTTGGCTCAAGCCTGTAATTTCTATGACCACCAAGCATTGTTGGTGTGAGCCTGCCTGATGTCCCTTCCCATGGCATGCCTGAGCACAGGTCTTTTCCAAGGCAGGTGGTGGTAGGTAGCAGGTCACCACAGGAAGGATTTCTGGTTCTGGTTCCTAAATTCTGAGCAGACTACAATAGTAGCGGTCTTCTATCTCCTTGCCCCGACCCCATGACACATATACACCCACCTTCACCCCCCCCCCACACACACACACACCGCCAACTTGTTCACTAAGTCTATGGCAGGCTATAGATATATCAAGCCAGGATGCTCTTTAAAGCTGCCTAGTCAGGAGTCTGTCCCCTCGGGCTGTCCATCCAAGCCAGGGCTCCTCTGGTAGCCTTCCACCAGTCCCTCAGATGTCCAGAGTTGTACTTTCCAACAGCAAGACTATGAAGATTCGGTGGTGAAGGCTGCCATCTGGTGGACAGTCTGGGGCAGTGCCTGCTTTTCCCTGGTAGATGCCTATTCATTTCAAAGTATTTGGGGAAGAAAATCAATGGGGGGGAGGGGGTGAGAGAGTTTGGGGAGGGGTCAGAAAATGCCACCTTAACCAACATGTCAAGGTGACCATCACCCATGACAACTCAGGAACATCATCCCACCACGTGAGCAGTTACACCGCTTTTGTGCAAGCTTTGCTCCAAAATGCAGTTTAACCACAGGAAAATGTCAGGCGGCCAATTCAAACGGAGGGCAAAAAAAATCACAAGCAACTGGCTAGCACTGAGGTCAAAAAACAAAGGTAAGACTGAGAAAGGAGACAGGAGGAGCATGGGTCACATGGGGTCCTGACTTGAATCCGGGGCCACATGAAACTGAGCTGTGGGGAAAGGATGGGCGGGTAGCTGCAGCTCACAGCGCATGTGCATGGTAACACTGGGGTAGGGCAAGAACAGGTTACTTGTGTAGCTTTTCTGTAGATCTACAATTATTTCAGAAGAAATAAGTTTTTAAATGCTTGCGAGCTTTCTTCCACCGTTGTCAATGCTGAGGACAGTCGCTGCCCTTTTGGGTCTGTGTTCCAGGTGAGGACACACAGACCAAGCCAAGTATTTGCATCTGCACTGGGCTATAGGGCTGTGACATAGAATTAGGGAGAGACATGGATAGGGAGGCTGGAGGCTGGAGAATCACAGCCCTGAAGTAGAGACAAAGATGCACTCAGACTCAAGGAGAGAGATGAGAATATACATCAAGGGCAGGAGATGGTTCAGTGGTTAGGAGCCTGTGCTGCTATTACGGAGAACAAGAGTTCAATTCCAGGCCCCCATGTGGGCAGTTCACAATGGCTGTAACGTCAGTTCTGGGGGATCTGTTGCCTCTGTAGCGAGCAAGCAGGGTGGAAAGGTGGACCGGCAGCTTAGGAAGGATGCTGGCTCTTCCAACCCTGTGCTTTGATTTTTCTGATGACCCCCTCCTTCTCCTCTTCAGAGGCAAGAAGGTCCTTAACTCTGATGATCAGTGCCAGGATGTGACAGTGGCCACTCTTAGAGAATCCAGCCAGAAGGCTGCCACCCAAAGTCACCTGTGCTCTCCAGAGGCCTTGAAGGCCAAGGTTTGGCTTAGTCCCAGATGCTCAAGCAGGAAGAACTTTCTAGATGTAAGCCAACCACACGATGGAGGAGTTAGGTGCTTCCTAGACACAAGAGGGCTAGGTCCAAGAGTCTCCATGATTGTCTCTCCTGCATCTGGTCAGGAACGTGACAGCTTCTGTCCATGGAGGCTTCTCATGGGTGCAGGTGCCACATAGAGACCCAAGGAGGACAGACAAAAGCAGATGGTAACCACATCCAAAGACAAGTGACTCTCAAGGCTCCTCAGCCAGAAAGCTGGAGCCTCAAGAGGCAACAGGGAATGAGAAGCCATCACAAGATTTAGTGAATAGTAGTGAGCACCAAGTCTCCTGATGCCCAGAGGAACCGTCTTGCTGTCTAGGAGACCCACTATCTTGAGGTTCAAAAGACTTTGCTACGGCAGGTGCGTGGGAAGCTGAGGCTATCACGTGATAGCAAAGTGAGAGGTCAGGAGATGGCTGAGCTTGGCACTGAAGTCTTGAGTGCTGCATACATGTCCTCCCTCCAGGGTCTAACCTTCTCCCACTCCATGCATACCAACAATATGAAAGATCGAGCCTGTATCTTCTGTCCGAAACCTGCCAGTCCTGCAGAAATGCTTGCCAGTGGGAATACCTCGATCGATTTCCAGGGTACAGAAATCAAGTTGCAAGTTCCTGCAGAGGCTGCATGACCATACTAGAGTCCCAAGCCAGGGACCTTGAAGGTCCAGGCAGAACCAGAAGGATCCAGGTCCACATGCACCGAGATGGAGAGACAAGATCTTAGAATGTTTCAGACAGCCAAGATTCAAAGCAGCAACGTTGCTCATTGTGCCCGTCAGCTGTTTCCTGCTTCCCACAGCCTCTTACCACCCCTGGGGACAGGAACCTAGCGCCTAGAAGCTTCTCTTGGGAGCAAGGCTGAGGATATAACAGGTTAACAGAAGACCTGTCAGAGTCTTTCCATTCAACCTTCTCAAAGCCAGTCTCCTCGTGGTGCAGACTGGTGCCACCATAAACTGCCACGGGCCGTTCACCATCCTGGGTTCTCACCCCATCTACACCAAGGGTGCTGCTCTCCTCTGTCCTGAGTACCCATGGGCGTCTTCCTTCACACGACACCGGAGCCATCAGCCAAAGCTCTGGTCCTCTTCTCCCCGAGGAGAAGTGAGTTTCTTTTCTCATGGTCACCCACTCCCAGATCTGATCCAAAGAGCCGGGTCACGCAGCTTCTTGTGCCCTTGTCTTCTGGCTACCTGTTGTCTGTGGTCCCTCCAGCTTTGGAGCATAGCCTCTGTGCCTGCCCTGTCCTCTGAAGCCAAGCCCAGCCAGCACCCACATTTCCATGGTAACCACTGCAGGGGCCACCAGCCCGACTTGCAGCAGAGCACAAAGAAGCTTCTCCATCTCCGACACCTGTATCCCAACCTGCTGAGTCCATCTCTGTGCTGTTGGTGCCACCACAGTGGCCCTCAGGCTTGTCCCTGCCTTGCCTACACTGGGACGGGGCTTCTCCAGCCATCCCCTCCTCTGAACACTCTCCTCCCAGAATCACACGATTGGGAAGGTTGGCCCTCGCTTACACAAAACCACTTCATTCTTCAGCTCCGTCTCACCTTGCTGGCCATTTGAACTGGGCATTAACAGCCCCTTCTGGCCTCCTCATTGCTGTGCTCCTGACCTAGAATGAAGCCTGCACCCCACTTCTGACAACCGATTTCTAGGGTTCTGCACATAATGTGAAAACCTCCCATGGACAGAAGGCTTTTCCATGCGGTGTGCCAGCCACACCTGCTGTTAGGATACTGCTCAGGCCAGACTGGGGCTACATTTTCTCCTCATCTCCCAACCTCACAGGACTGGAGGCGAATCAGGCTTGGGGTAGGGTGTGGCCTTTGCTGTGACATCCCAGTGCCTGGCCAGAGGCCCGATAATCATCAGGATATAGCAGCCGTGGGCAGCAGGATATGGGAATGAGGAAGGTAACATGGGCTCAGCTCCAGATACCAGATTTCCAGAGTGAGGACAAGGTTCGAAGGGAAGGTGAGTCCATAGCCATGTCTGGACTGACTGCAGGACTCTGAGGACCTGGGAGGATGCAGTCCCGCAGCCTCAGTGTGAAGACACCCCCTCCCCACCACCTGTCACATGGCCATGGAGATTGCCTGTGGCAGGGTCCCTGTATTGCCCACCTACCTAAAGAGGCCTAGCAGAAGTTTCTCAAGGTGTGAGTCACCTGTGAGGAGAGAAGGGAGGGGACAAGCATTTACTACACGTCTCCAGGCCTCACCCACTGTCTGGATACAAGTCTGGAGGGTCTCTGTGACCCCTGTGGTCAGCCCCAGGAGATCAAGGACAGTGACTTTGCCAGGGGTGTGTGGTGAAGGATGACAGACAGATGAGAAGCTGTGGAAGATGGAAAGCTCTGGCCATGAGAATTGTGCCCCACGACAGAGGTGAGTGGGTAGGGCCAGATAGAGAGAGACACCACCAAATTAGACTGCTGACTGCTACCTTCAGTGATTCCCTGCCCTGAAGGTGGGGTCAGAATAGGAGCTGGCACCTTGAGGGACATTACTGTGACTCATAAGACCTGGGTAAGAAGAGATGCTTACTGATGGAATGAAGTCTCCATGTGACACCTTATTTCTGCCTTTGTTGGGGATGGCCTGCAACCCAGAGGCCGAGACCTCACTAGCACATCCCTGGGCACAGCAGTGTTTGAATTCTCAACCATTAAGTCCAGGGCTGGGGAACAGAGCTTGGACGAGCAGAGGAACATGGTTTCTGTCAGAGGACAGGTAGCACAGGAAGGGAAGGCACTCTTATTGATAGAAATGGCTGGACAGAATCAAATGAGCATGGTCCATGATCCTGTTCAACAGAAGCATGAAAAAACAAAATTCAAAGCTGGAGAGATGGCTCAGCGGTTTAAGAGCACTAACTGCTCTTCCAGAGGTCCTGAGTTCAATTCCCAGCAACCACATAGTGGCTCACAACCATCTGTAATGGGATCCAATGCCCTCTTCTGGTGTGTCTGAGGACAGCGACAGTATACTCATACATAAAAAAAGAAATGAATACATAAATAAAAAATAAATAAAAAAAATCCAGTGACCTGCACAGTGCAGCAGACTGTACAACACAGAACCCAGAGGCCACGTACAAAGCCATGACAGCAGAATGCTGGGTTTTCTAAGTCAAGGCTGAGAGGGCCCACAGCTACCGAGGCATTCTGCAGAACAAAGGGCCCTTGTGCAGTTATAATGCAGACACATCATTAAACCTGCATGCACCAATAAGCAAGTGCAAAGAGAAGGCAGCGCAGATGCAGTCCCAGTGGGAGATGCCACCTTCCATCAGCCAACCCGAGAGCTGGACGACTATGGCCCTGCACCAGGCCACACTGGCCCAGAGCATACAACCGAGGGCTGCTTAGTTACAATTTAAATAACAAAAACAGCAACAAAAAAATCAAGCAATATAACATCTGTGTCATCTCCCACCCCAGCCCCAACTGACCCAAATCAGCAGCCAAACCTAAGATCACCAAGGGAACGGAGCCCTTTGAAGGTGAACGGCAAGAGGAAGTGTCTCAGGTACCTGTTGCTGGGTTCTACACTGACTTTATGTCGGAGAGAAGACTCTGGCTTCATTGGGTAGAATAAAAATACATTGTTAAATTGAACTTCATCTTTTTCCTCTTTACTCTTCAAGGTGGCTTCTAGAAACTGTAAAGTTGTAGGGGACACACATCATATCTCACCTGACAACTGTCCCCAAATTAGAACACAACAAGCCTGTGAGACGATTGCTTGTTAAAAAAGAAAAGAAAAGGAAAGGAAAGGAAAGGAAAGGAAAGGAAAGGAAAGGAAAGGAAAGGAAAGGAAAGGAAAGGAAAGGAAAGGAAAGGAAAGGAAAGGAAAGGAAAGGAAAGAAAAAAGAAAAAAACCCAGGGTAGTGAGAGGATGCTCTGGTAGGACAGGCTTTGTGGTTTACGCCCAAAGACAACTTTCCTTAACAATGAACGGATAGGCAAGATCAACTTAAACAAGGGTCTAATTTTCACCTCTGATACAAAGAGGGTCGTATGAAGGTCGATACAAAGAGGGTCGTATGAAGGTCGATACAAAGAAGGTCCCCCTGGAAGGCTCCTGGAAGTGAGTACTGAATTTAGTCTGCAGAGCCTCCCAACCCTGCCCTTCCCTGAAGCCTGGGGCTACAAATGCCTGTATATCAAGTATGGCAATAAATTAAGCACCCAATTAAGATTCAAGACCCATGAGACAAAACTCTCCAGGATGGAGCTGGGAAGGAATGAAGAAAGCAGGACAGAAACCGAGACAATGTAGAGAAATCTCAGCATGGAAAAACCGAAGAGTATCAGACAGTGAACTCCTAGGAAAATTGATGATAATAGGAAAAATTCACACGTCAGATGAGGTGTGGGTAAGTGTGCACTCTACCGCAAAGTGCAGGCTCAAAAGGCGACACTGGACAAGTTCCCCCCACCCCCAATAAATTCTAAGTAAAACTGACAAACAGAAAACACCCAAAGAAACAAATTAAATCTCTCTCCTCTTCCCAGCCTCCTCCTCCAGAAGCGCCAGGCGTTGAGGGATTCTATGGTAACCCACTCCTTTGTTTTGAGGTGCTATGAGGTCTGTGTTGTTCCCAATGTTCAAATACTTTGGGGCGCTTAGTCTCAGCTCAGCTTGGTCCAGGTCCAAGGAAAGGGCAGC
Organism: Arvicanthis niloticus; assembly: GCF_011762505.2. Lineage (NCBI taxonomy): Eukaryota > Metazoa > Chordata > Mammalia > Rodentia > Muridae > Arvicanthis > Arvicanthis niloticus. The sequence continues at coordinate 58,884 of NW_023046295.1, forward strand.
GTCTCCTCTGTCCTAAGTGATTGGACGGTCACAAGTTGATGCTGCAGGCAAGAAGGACCCTGTCTCTGTACCTGATGAGATGGGATTTTCTTAACTTGGCAGGGATCCATGAAGTAGCAGGCCAGATGCAGTGTGCCTGTATCAACCACGTGGACACCACCTCCACGGTCAGGTCTTGTACCTGAGAAGGCCAGACAGGACATTAATACAATCAAGGTAACAAGAGCCCTGGGTAAACAGAGTCAGGGGACATGACTTGGAGTAAGGACTACATGCTATCTTACATGTCAAATTGTTACCATGTCTTTCCCTAGCTGGCCCGAGCATGCCTGTATGCTTCTAGTCTTAGTCTGGCGTGGCCAATGTTCTCGAGTGTCATCTGGCTTCCTGGAACAGCTAGGTTGAAGCAATCCCAATCAATGGTAGGACCAGGAGGGCATAAAGGCGGGGTGGTAGCCAATCAGCTGACAAGAGCCCCTGGGTCACTTCAGATGCTCAGAAGCCCATACTGGTATGGGCCCAAAGCAGGTAACGTTTAGCCAACGATAAGGACCTAGCATGCTTTCTTTATCTAAGAAGGACGTGAGACCATTGCAGGTGTCTGAGGCTGGGATTCCTGTTACCTAGTAACCACAGGTATTTGCATCTGGAACCCAATCACCGAGTAACCTGCAAACCCATCAGGCTAGTTCCCTTAGCCCTCTACACACACACACATTTAACTGGAGGATTTTAAGCAAAGTGAAGTGAGACTGAGTTAATCTGACCAGATGCGGTGCTAGAGACCCAGGACACAATACACAATCTTCTATCTGGATCCACAGCCTGTTGTTAGCAACAGGAAATACTAACTAGTGACTTTCTGTAGAGCAGATGTGAGTCTTGCAACACCCGGTGACACGGGGACACATTTAGAAATTGCTCCTTGGTAGGACTCCAGCACAAGGAGAATCAAGCTACTTCTCACCGTGACCAGCATCATGGTGGCAGCACTGAGCTCAGTATGTGGCTTCTGTTCCAGTAGCTGGTGTTCTAAAGCTTTTCCAAAGGGGGTCTTACTATTTGATACCAGTTGGCATGAGATCCCTTGCCCCGTGATGTCCTGAAGGCGGGGACATAAAACTATTCAGTCTCACAGGTGGTGTGGAAAGGCTGTGAGAATTGGACACTGGCTGGAGAAGGCCAGATCGGTCGCCGATTGTCATCATGTCCCCAAGCTTTCAACAAACCCCCTTCTGCCACCTCAGGTTGAGCCACAAGGTACATGAAGTCCTGCTTCCTGCAGGAACAAGGTCCGCAATGATGGAGCTGTCCTGTGAGAACCCACTCAGTTCTGTTTAGCTTGCTGACGCTGGAGTGCAGAGATCTGAGCAGTGTCTGTGTGTGTCGAGGCTGGCACTGCAAACGGAAACACGTGCGTACATGGAAGCGATTGCTCTCATCAAAACTCTGGCCGTGGTTTCCTCCGCCTTTTAGGATGCACAACTTTCTGCTTTGCAGAGCACTTCTTGTGGGGTCCCCTTACCTTTCACCCCAAGTGATGTGAAGGGGGTTGGGGGTGGGGGCAGGGTTTATGGAGTCAACCCAGGAAATTGCTGTCTAAACTCAGAGACACTGACAGTAGAGATTGAAGCTGATGGAGGGAATGAAAAACCAAGTCCCCTTCAAATGATTCTGATGTTACTCTAAGAGTTGCTAAGTCCCCAGGCTTGCCCATTTTGTGTAATGTTCCAAATGGGGCAGGACACTGAACCCAAGAGTCTTCTAGAGTGAGAGGGTTCTCAACTGGAGAAAAAAAAATCACCACAGTGGATGATGTGTGTTTAGCAGGACTTGCTTGCCTGTGGCATGGCAGATGGCAGGCTACTGTCACCAGCCTGTACCTCAGGAGAGCAAGAGAGGGAACACACACAGATTTGTCACTTGTCCTAGGGCTGTCTGCCAATCTCCAGTACTAGACACGATCAAATCTGCCCTGCTCAAGAAAGCTAAGGCCCTAAACACTAGAGCATCTAAGAGGGTCTCCAGGCTGGTGGATCTGGAACCCAACCAGGGAAGGATGATCCAGCAGGGGTTGGGAGCTGCCGCTGGGGTGGCTGGTAATACAATCCCAAGTGCGCTTTATAAGCCAGTACCATTCAGTCTGTGACACACTCGAACACACCAAGGCAGTGTGATCTCAGTACAGGGACAGGGTGGGAGGGGGAAAAAAGCCACTCGAGGTTTCAGTAATTCAATAATTTATTCCTCTAAAAAAGTGTGTAAAAGTATATAGCTCTCATCCACAAGGTATATATGAATGACATTTAAAATGGAGGCCTTTGTCATTGTTCTTTTTATCAAAGTCTTTAGTGTATTGAACCAGCACTGTGCTGTAGTTCTCAAACGAACGTCACAGAGTTTTTGTATTCTTCCCAATTGTCTGCTAGATATAAAAGAAGCTCACTGCAAAACGCTTGAAGGAAAAAGAAAACAAAAAAGAAAATCACAACTTCCCAGAAATGTACAGCTTTTACATTAAAAAAATGCTCTGAGAGATACATACAGGCATAGCCGAACC